>NC_082665.1:17482348-17785378 GCF_025265405.1 Mesoplodon densirostris
GATGGAAGTATAGGATTAGAACTTTGGTACTAGGAGGAAAGCAGAAAGAATAAGATGCTTTGACTCAAGCTTAAAGTATACAACAGAATACTAGTAAGCAGAAGTGTGGTGTGAGGTGCAGCTCCCATCTCCAGAAATAGCATTAGTACAAGTATTAGAATGTAGCTTAAAGGTAAGGTGACAAGATCACCAACAATAGAGGGTAAATTTAAGTTCTTCATTTTCCTCCTGAATGGCCAGAGCAGTCATCATAAGGATGGGAGAGAAACAAAGATCCATTGTTCAGCTGTGGAGAAAAAAGTCTGTAGAGATTGGATATCAAAATGTATCTAACTGGTAGCTTATATTGGAGTGAGCAGAAACTAAATTAAAAGAATATGATTACTTTATTCATTAAGCAATCTTTATAGATACATCAACAGATATCCATATAGATATACGGATATGTTCTTTCATAATTTAAGCTCTTTGATTAAATGCCAATCACTTATCATAGTCTCTCAGATATTGACTGCTATCATTTTTTGTTTTTTTATGGTACTCGGGCCTCCCACTGTTGTGGCCTCTCCCACTGCGGAGTGCAGGCCCCGGACATGCAGGCTCAGCAGCCATGGCTCACAGGCCCAGCTGCTCCGTGGCATGTGGGATCTTCCTGGACCAGGGCAAGAACCCATGTCTCCTGCATCATCAGGCAGACTCTCAACCACTGCACCACCAGGGAAGCCCTTGACTGCTATCTTGATGTAACTAATATTCAAAATGTCTCTAACACCAATTTTCCATGGTGATGAGTCATGTTCTCTTTGGCTGCACCACTGGTGTTAGGATGCCTCTGAGACTGACAGATGATAAGAGTCTCAGTCAATACCACCAGGTTGTGAGAGTGTCTTCAAATGGGGTGTACACATGAACATTGTGCAGACCAAAAACAACAACAACAACAACAAACAGAATGCATCATGATTCTGGCCTAGACATATGTTCTGAATAGTTTTGAATTTATTTTTCATCAAAAAATTTTAAGAAAAACAAATCACTTGTATCCATTGTTATCTCCATTTTGAGGTAGATGATTCGTGTTTATTAAACCCCTCCCAAATATCTTTTCAATTGGGTGGGTCATATGACTTAGTGGCTGAGCAGCCAGGGAATGGCTAGAAATGAAGTATGATGCTCACAAACCCAAAATCATTCCCAAGCAAGCCCACATTTGTATTCCTGTCTGCCAACTGAATGGAAGAAATGAAAGATTAGAGTAAAGGATGAAAGGAATCTCAATTCCTGAATGACCACTTGGACAGAAGATTCCCCGGAGAGTTGTAAAACCTCAAAGATTAGCTCTGTGTTGGATGATTGTGTGAACAAGAAATAATCTTTTATCTTGTAAAGCCATTGACCTATCAGGGTCACTCAGCCTTTCCTTACCTCTAAAAGTCTTAAATTTTATCATCTAAACCTATGTAGAGAAGATATTTTAAAAGTTGTTTTAAAAACTCTAATAACACCAGAGGATGTAAAAGCAAACAAGCAAGTCTTACAGTCCTTTTGTGGTCTATATTTAACTGTCTCAAAAGTGACGTTTGTGTAGAAAACACCAGCAAAATATTGCAAGAGTGATTGAATCTAAACTCTTTGTTACATCTAAATTCTCAGTGAATACACTGTCTGTAAATTTTTTAAATGAAAACAATTCATTCCTTTCTATCAGAAGTGGCTTTTAAATAAAAGTTTCCTATTATAATATAGGAAGTCACTGGTTACTGCAAATAAAGTAGCTATAAATTCTAAGTGACGAAGTAAGCAATATTTTTTTTGAAACTTTATTGGAATATAATTGCTTTACAATGGTGTGCTAGTTTCTGCTTTATAACAAAATTAATCAGCTACATGTATACATATATTCCCATATTCACTCCTTCTCGTGTCTCCCTTCCAAACTCCATATCCTACTCCTCTGTGTGGACACCTAACACCAAGCTGATCTCCCTGTGCTATGCAGCTGCTTCCCACTAGTTATCTATTTTACATTTGGTAGTGGATATATGCCAATGCCACTCTCTTACTTCATCCCAGCTTACCCTTCCCCCACCCTGGGTCCTCAGGTCCATTCTCTACATCAGCATCCTTATTCCTGTCCTACCCCTAGGCTCATTAGAACCATTCTTTTCTATTTTTTTCCTCAGTTTCCATATATATGTGTTACTGTACAGTATTTGTTTTTCTCTTTCTGACTTACTTCACTCTGTATGACAGTCTTTAAGCCAATCCACCTCACTAAAAATAACTCAATTTCATTTCTTTTTATAGCTCAGTAATATTCATTTTATATATATATATATATATATATATATATATATATATATACACACACCACATCTTCTTTATCCATTCATCAGTCAATGGTCACTTAGGTTGCTTCCATGTCCTTGCTATTGTAAATAGTGCTGCAGTGAATATTGTGGTACATGTCTCTTTCTGAATTATGGTTTTCTCAGGGTATATGCTCAGTAGTGATATTGCTGGGTCATATGGTAGTTCTATTTCTGTTTTTTTAAGGAACGTCCATACACTTCTCCATAGTGGCTGTATCAATTTACATTCCCACCAACAGTGCAAGAGGGTTCCCTTTTTTCCACATCCTCTCCAGCACTTACTGTTTGTAGACTTTTTGATGATAGCCTTTCTGACCAGTGTGAGGTGATACCTCATTGTAGTTTTGATTTGCATTTCTCTAATGATTAGTGATGTTGAACATCCTTTCATGTGTTTCTGGGCAATCTGTATATCTTCTTTGGAGAAATGTCTATTTAGGTCTTCTGCCCATTTTTGGATTGGGTTGTTTGGTTTTTTTGGTATTGAACTGCATGAGCTGCTTGTATATTTTGGAGATTAATCCTTTATCAGTTGCTTTGTTTGTAAATATTTTGTCCCATTCCGAGGGTTAGCTTTTCTTCTTGTTTATGGTTTCTTTTGCAGTGCAAAAAGCTTTTAAGTTTCATTAGGTCCCATTTGTTTATTTAAATTTCTCTAGGAGGTGGGTCGAAAAGGATCTTGCTGTGATTTATGTCATACAGTAATTGGACTATGTTTTCCTCTGTGAGTTTATAGTGTCTGGCCTTACATTCAGCTCTTTAATCTACTGTGAGCTTATTTTTGTTTATGGTGCTAGAGAGTGTTCTAATTTCATTCTTTTACATGTAGCTGTCCAGTTCTCCTAGCACCACATACTGAAGAGGCTGTCTTTTGTACACTGTATATTCTTGCCTCCTTTTTCAAAAGATAAGGTGATCATATGTGCATGGGTTTATCTCTGGGATTTCTATCCTGTTTCATCGATCTATTTTTCTGTTTTTGTGCCAGTACCATACTGTGTTGATTACTGTAACTTTGTAGTATAGTCTGAAGTCAGGGAGCCTGACTCCTCCAGCTCCGTTTTTCTTTCTCAAGATTGCTTTGGCTATTCAGAGTGTTTTGTGTTTCCATACAAATTGTGAAATGTTTTGTTCTAGTTCTGTGAAAAATGTCATTGGTAGTTTGATAGGGATTGCATTGAATCTGTAATTGTTTTGGGTAGTATAGTCATTTTCACAATGTTAATTCTTCCAATCCAAGAACATGGTGTATGTCTCCATCTATTTGTATCATCTTTAATTTCTTCCATCAGTGTTTGATCATAGTTTTCTGCATGCAGGTCTTTTGTCTCCTTAGGTAAGTTTATTCCTAGGTATTTTATTCTTCTTGTTGCAATTGCAAATGGGAGTGATTCCTTAATTTCTCTTTCAGATTTTTCATCATTAGTGTACAGGAATGCAAGAGATTTCTGTGCATTAAATTTGTATACTGCTACTTTACCAAATTCATTGATTAGCTCTTGTAGTTTTCTAGTTGCATCTTTAGTGTTCTTTATGTATAGTGTGTTATCTGCAAACAGTGACAGTTTTACTTCTTTTCCAATTTGGATTCCTTTTATTTCTTTTTCTTCTCTGATTGCTGTGGCTAAAACTTCCGAAACTATGTTGGGTAATAGTGGTGAGAGTGGGCAACCCTGTCTTGTTCCTGATCTTAGTGGAATCGGTTTCAGTTTTCACCATTGAGAATGATGTTGTCTGTGGGTGTGTCATATATGACTTTTATTATGTTGAGTTAAGTTCTTTTTTGCTTACTTTTGGGAGGGTTTTTATCATAAATGGGTGATGAATTTTGTCGAAAGCTTTTTCTGCATCTATTGAGATGATCATATGAATTTTCTCCTTCAATTTGTTAATATGGATTATCACATTGATTGAGTTGTGTATATTGTGTAAGAATCCTTGCATCCCTGGGATAAATCCAACTTGTTCATGTTGTTTGGCCCTTTTAATGTGCTGTTCGATTTTGTTTGCTAGTGTTTTGTTGAAGATTTTTGCATCTATGTTTATCAGTGGTACTGGCCTGTAGTTTTCTTTTTTAGGGACAATTTGTCTGGTTTGGGTATCAGGGTTATGGTGGGCTCGTAGAATGTGTTTGGGAGTGTTCCTCCCTCTGCTATATTTTGGAAGAGTTTGAGAAAGATACATGTTAGCTCTTCTCTAAATGTTTGATAGATTTCGCCTGTGAAGCCATTTGGTCATGGACCTTTGTTTTTTTAGAAGATTTTATTCACAGTTGCAATTTCAGTACTTGTGATTGGTCTGTTTATATTTTCTACTCCTTTCTGGTTCACTCTTGGAAGGTTGTGCTTTTCTAAGAATTTGTCCATTTCTTCCAGGTTGTCCATTTGATTGGCATATAGTTGCCTGTAGTAATTTCTCATGATCCTTTGTATTTCTGCAGTGTCAGTTGTTACTTCTCCTTTTTCATTTCTAATTCTATTGATTTGAGTCTTCTCCCTTTTTTTTCTTGATGAGTCTGGCTAGTGGTTTATCAATTTTGTTTATCTTCTCAAAGAACCAGCTTTTAGTTCTATTGATCTTTGCTATTGTTTTTTTCATTTCTTTTCCATTTATTTCTGATCTGATGTTCATGATTTCTTTCCTTCTGGTAACTTTGGGGTTTTTTCTGTTCTTCTTTTTCTAATTGCTTTAGGTGTAAGTTTAGGTTGTTTATTTGAGATTTTTCTTGTTTCTTGAGGTAAGATTGAATTGCTATATACTCCCCTCTTAGAAGCTTTTGCTGCATCCCTTCGGTTTTGGGTCCTCGTGTTTTAATTGTCATTTGTTTCTAGGTATTTTTTGATTTCCTCTTTGATTTCTTCAGTGACCTATTTGTTATTTAGTAATGTAATGTTTAGCATCCACGTGTTTGTAGTTTTGACAGTTTTTTTTCCTATGTTTGATAGGTAGTCTCATAGTGTTGTGGTCAGAAAAGATACTTGATATGATTTCAATTTTCTTAAACTTATCAAGGCTTGATTTGTGACCCAAGATATGACCTTTCCTGGAGAATGTTCCATGAGCACTTGAGAAGAAAGTGTATTCTGTTGCTCTTGAATGGAATGTCCTATAAATATCAGTTAAACCCATCTTGTTTAATGTGTTATTTAAAGCTTGGGTTTGCTTATTGATTTTCATTTTGGTTGATCTGTCCATTGGTGACAGTGAGATGTTAAAGTCCCCTGCTATTATTGTGCTACTGTCAATTTCCCCTTTTATGGCTGTTAACATTTGCCTTATGTATTGGGGTGTTCCTAATTTGGGTGCCTAAATATTTATAATTGTTATATATTTTTCTTGGATTGATCCCTTGATCATTATCTAGTGTTCTTCTTTGTCTCTTGTAATAGTCTTTCTTTTAAAGTCTCTTCTGTCTGATATGAGAATTGTTACTCAAGTTTTGTTTTGATTTCTATTTACATGGAATAACTTTTTCCATCCCCTCACTTTCAGCCTGTATGTGTCACTAGGTCTGAAGTGGGTCTCTTGTAGACAGCATATATACAGGTCTTATTTTTGTATCCATTCAAGCAGTCTATATGTTTTGGTTGGAACATTTAATCCATTTACATTTAAGGCAATTAACTATATGTATGTTCCTATTACCATTTTCTTAATTGTTTTTGTAGGTTGGTTCCTTCTCCTGTGTTTCCTGCCTAGAGAAGTTCCTTTAGCATTTGTTATAAAGCTGGTTTGGTTTTGCTGAATTCTCTTAACTTTTGCTAGTCTGTAAAGGTTTTAATTTCTCTGTTGAATCTGAATGAGATCCTTGCTGGGTAGCATAATCTTGGTTGTAGGGTTTTCCCTTTCATCACTTTAAATATGTCCTGCCACTTCCTTTTGGCTTGTAGAGTTTCTGCTGAAAGTTCAGCTGTTAACCTTATGGGGATTCCCTTGCATGTTATTTTTTGTTTTTCCCTTGCTGCATTTAATATATTTTCTTTGTATTTAATATTTAATAGTTTGATTAATATGTGTCTTGGTGTGTTTCTCCTTAAATTTATCCTGGATGGGTCTCTGTGTACTTCCTGGGCTTGAGTGACTATTTCCTTCCCCATACTAGGGAAGTTTTCAAATATAATCCCTTCAAATATTTTCTCAGTCCCTTTCTTTTTCTCTTCTTTTTCTGGGACCCCTATAATTCAAATGTTGGTATATGTAATGTTGTCCCAGAAGTCTCTGAGACTGTCCTCAATCTTTTCATTCTTTTTTATTAATTCTGCTCTGAGACAGTTTTTTTTTCCACTATTTTATCTTCCAGTTCATTTATCTGTTCTTCTGCCTCAGTTATTCTGCTATTGATTCCTTCTAGAGAATTTTTAAGTTCATTTACTGTGTTGTTCATCACTGTTTGTTTGCTCTTTAGTTCTTCTACGTCCTTGTTAAACATTTCTTGTATTTTCTCCATTGTATTTCCAAGATTTTCGATCACCTTTACTATCATTAGTCTGAATTCTTTTTCAGGTAGACTGTCTATTTCCTCTTCATTTGTTTTGTCTGGTGGGCTTCTACCTTGTTCCTTCATCTGTTGCATATTTCTCTGCCTTCTCATTTTGTTTATCTTACTGTGTTTGGGGTCTCCTTTTTTTGCAGACTGCAGGTTCATATGTCCTGTTTTTTTGGTGTCTGTCTGCAGTGGGTAAGTTGGTTTAGTGGCTTGTGTAGGCTTCCTGGTGGAGGGAACTGGTGCCTGTGTTCTGGTTGGTGGGCTGGATTTTGTATTTATGGTAGGCAGGGCTGCATCCAGTGGTGTGTTTTGGGTTGTCTGTGAGCTTAGTATGATTTTAGGGGACATATCTGCTAATGGATGGGATTCTGTTCTTGTCTTGCTAGTTGATTGGCACAGGGCATCCTGCATTGGAACTTGCTGGCCGTTGGGTGGAGCTGGGTCTTTGTCCTAAGATTAGCTATCTGGGAGAGTTTTCACAGGTT
Source organism: Mesoplodon densirostris (assembly GCF_025265405.1). Lineage (NCBI taxonomy): Eukaryota > Metazoa > Chordata > Mammalia > Artiodactyla > Ziphiidae > Mesoplodon > Mesoplodon densirostris. The sequence goes on from NC_082665.1 coordinate 17,489,692, forward strand.
GATATTACATAGAGCTGGGAAGTCTCTAGTGGTCCAAAGTACTGAACTCGCCTCTCCCACCTCAGAGGCTCAAGCCTGACACCAGGCTTGAACAACAAGACTCTGTCAGGCACACGGCTAAGAAGACAAGGGAGAAAAAAAAGAAAGAAAAACAATAATAATATATTTAAAATATATTAAAATAAAAAAATGATATAATAAAAAGAAGAGAACAATCAACCTAATAAACAAATCCACCGATGATAACAAGTGCTAAAAAGTATACTAAGATAAACTTAAAAATCAGAAACAAATCAGTCATAGACAGCAAACCCCAAGTCTACAGTTACTTCCAAAGTCCACTGCTTCAATTTTGGGATGATTTGTTCTCTATTCAGGTGTTCCACAGATGCAGGGTACATCAAGTTGATTTTGGGGATTTAATCTGCTGCTCCTGAGGCTGCACAGAGAGGTTTTCCTTTCTCTTCTTTGTTCGCACAGCTCCTGAGGTTCAGCTTTGGATTTGGCCCCACCTCTGCATATAGGTCACCCTGAGGTCTTTGCTCCAGGCCAGACAGGATGTGGTTAAAGCAGCGGCTGATTAGGGGGTTCTGGCTCACTCATGCCCAAGGGAGGGAGGGGTATGGAATGTAGGGTGAGCCTGTGGTGGCAGAGGCCAGCGTGACATTTCAACAGCCTGGGGCCCACCATGTGTTATCCTGGGGAACTTGTCCCTGGATCATGGGATCTTGGTAGTGGCATGTTGCACAGGCTCCCGGAGCTTGTGGATAGTGACCTGTGCTTGCACACAGAATTCTTGGTAGCTGCAGCAGCAGCATTAGCATTTCATGCCTGTTTTTTGGGTCTGAGCTGTTAGTCGAGCTAATGCCCATCTCTGACTGGATCTCCTTTAGGTGGGACCCTGCCTTCTGTGGGCAAACAGGGAAGGAATCCCCTCTCCTCATGCACCCCAAAACAATGGTCTCTTGCATCTTACACAGGTGCAGGCTTTTTCCTGAACTCCCTCCTGGATAACTGTGGTGAACTAGCCCGAATCAGGCTGTGTTCACACAGCCAACCCCAGTCCTCTCCCTGGGATCTGACCTCTGAAGCTGGAGCCTCAGCTTCCAACCCCCGCCCACCCCAGTGGGTAGGCAGACAAGCCTCTCAGGCTGGTGAGTGTTGGCCAGCACTGATCCTCTTTGCGGGAATCTCTGTGATTTACTTTCTGCACCCCTATTGCTGCACTCTCCTCTATGGTTCCAAAGCTTACCACCCCTCACCCCCTGTCCAACCCCTGTCTTTGCCAATGAAGGGGCTTCCTAGTTTGTGGAAACTTTCCTCCTTCACAGCTCCCTCCCAGAGGTGCAGGTCCTGTTCCTATTCTTTTATCTCTGTTTTTTCTGTTTTTCTTTTGCCCTACCCAGGTATGTGGGGAATTTCTTGCCTTTTGGGAAGTCTAAGGTCGTCTGCCAGTGTTCAGTAGGTGTTCTGTAGGAGTCGTTCCACATGTAGATGTATTCTTGATGTATTTGTGAGGAGGAAGGTGATCTCCACGTCTTACTCCTCCACCATTTGGAGGTCTTTCCTGACGAATTGCAATATTTTTAAAGTTACAAATTGAATAAAAAGTATAGCATGCACAAATTTGTTAATTAATACTATGTCAAAAGACCATGATATCCTGAGGAAAAATTTCAACACGTGAAAGACAAAGGATTTATATCACCCATGAAGAATTTTTATAAATGTTTAAGAGACACAAACCATGAATAGCAAATTAGGCAAATTATTTTTATCACAATCAATGAAAGGTAGAAATCCTCAAACGTATGAAAATCTAAAATTTCAAAAGTAGTCAAAGAATTAAGTGGAAAATAAGATACTGTTTTCAACTCATCATGTCCTTTTTAAAAAATTTCTAGTATGTTTTCCTCAGCATCCTCAGTGCCAGAGTGTTATCCTTTAAAACACAAAGGTACCAGTACTTAATGATTTATGATGATAAATGCTTACTGGCAAGAACAGAAACATCCCTGATTCTCATCAGTGAAGTAGAGATTGAGTAAATTATGATGTATCTTCCTTATGTAATACTGTATAGCTTAAATAACAACAATGAGCTCTCAGCATATAGAGTGGAAGCAGGTTCATCATTTATAGTAACAGGTAAACAAAAACAAACATACAGAAATATGCACTAATATGCACAAAATAGAATCCTCTCTTTGTAGAACATAACACAAAACAAACAAATGAAAGTCTTACAGGTGTATGTATGTATGTGTGTATGTATGTGTGTAAGTATGTTTGCATCTTAGGGTCATTCAGGGCCACAATACTGTGTTCTAGGAAGTATTGGGATACCTCAGTGAAACCAAAGAGTAAGAAAACCCTGAGTGTGAAAAACTTACATTTTAATAGGGAGAGATAGACAATAACAATAAAAATAATGGTGGTAAAGTGTAGAGTATGTTAGAAACTCTTTTGTGCTGTGAAAGGACACAGAGTAACATGAAGTGGTGGTAGGGTTGCAGGGTAGGTGAGTTGCTATCTTGAATGCAGTGGTGAGCATTCAAGTCACAGTTCCTTACTGGGATGGGGCCCTGGCAAATTTTAAGACATGAGAACTAAGCAATGAAACCTGGATCAATAAAGATACTAAAACCTGTCATAGGCAGATATTACTTAAGATTAAGATGGTGGATCCTTCCTTAGAAATGAAGAAATGAATATACATTTCAAGAAACTTCTTGTTTGAAAGCCCTTAAGATAGCTAAAGACTGTCAGAAACAATAAGAAAAAAAATTAGCAACAATAACTAGAATCTGTAAGGTTTCATTTTAGAAATATGGATAAAAGGAAAAAAATAGAATTATTAAAATATTACAAATAATAATGCTATAAATCAGTAAGAGGAAAGAGGAAAGATACAGTTTTATCCCAAATATTTTGATAGAAATGTAGTATAACTTTAGATAATGGCTATCATCTATTGCTATTTAAATGAAAGGGCGCACTAAAACTGTTAAATGTAAATAGACTGATTACAAATCAGTGGAACACAATGAAACAGACACATTGAAAAGTCAGTGGAGAATAATATTTTAAAAATAGATGAAAATATTCAGTTTTAAGTAAAGAAAGGTCCAGTTCAAAGTAACTTAGCCCTTAAGAAAATATATTGTCTCACTCAACATCAAAGTTCAGTTAGGTCAGACTTCAGGCAGGGATTGATCAGAGCTCTTGTGTGCTTCCCCAGTTTCTTTCTCAGTATTTCTTTTCTTACCAAGTTGAATTTGGTCTCAGCTTCACTTCTCTCAAGGTAGTAAAATAGCTGAAGCTGTTGCATAATTTATAATTATAAACTCTAAACACTGTCCAGAAGAAGGCAGAGTTCCATTTCCACAACTTGGCCTCAGTCTGATTGGAGAAAGTGAGATAGAGTGTCCAACACTGAATCTTTTATGCCAAGATGATAACATTTTATGGGTTGTCTTGTGCCACTCAAGTTCCATCCCTGGAGCTGAGAGAAGAGTCAATCAATCAAACACACAAACCTCAGGATTCCTACATAGTGTGGGATTAGTAGAATGGATGGCAGGAATTCAACCAACCATGCCCAATAAAATCACCATAAGTAGCAGTAAACAGCAAAAACAACACTGTGGCAAACACAAATTAAAGAGAAGGACCAGAGAAGCTCTTCCAGTTAACAGAAGGAATTAATTGGAAACAAAACAGCATTTGGTACATAGAAAAATAGACCACAAAGAGATAATCTGCAAATAAATAAAACAGAATACACAAAACACAAATCATAATCAATAACATAATAGCACAAGAACAAAAAAAAAACAACTTTCCACACTGGAAAGGAACTTAGATTGGAATGCAGAAACTATCATAAAATATAGTGTGGTGAAATTAGTAAATCTCAATGAGAAAGAAATGATCAAATATCTCAAGAAGAAATTTTTCTCAAATGAGTATTAAGCACTATACTATATGTATTTTCCATACGTGACTTTACTTAGTTTCAATCCTCACTATTATAAAACTGTGAGAGAAGTCCTATCATCTCCCCTTGATGCTTGAGGAAACTGAAGCTGCAAAGGATTTAAACAACACAACTGCTCGAGTTACCAAGCTTCCATTTGAACCCAGGCCTGCTCAAAACAAAATCGCCATGTCTTCAATTGTCCCTTTTAAGAAAGCACAATGAAAGGGCAGCTTGCCAGAAGTTTGTATAAAAAGTAGAACTCTGTTATAACACTCTTACTGTTGATATGAATTTGCAATGACCATGGAAACTAAATACTCATTATACAGATAAGGGAATAGGAACACTATCCTCTCCTCTCCCCACTGAGTGACTTTCCACTAACCTGAGCCAAAACTGGTTTTTCACTAACCCACGCTCAGCAAATGAGCAGTGTCCCAAAGTGAAAGAATCTCCCCTTTGTGTTCCCAGTAATAGATGCACCTAACTGACAGGTAAATATTTATAAGCTTCTCTACAACAAATAAAAGGATATATTCAGTCCTATTAAAACAAGTTAAAACATGGCAGTGAAAAGATATTTTAGCAAAACTATTTCTAACTGTTTCCAACTGCCAAACCACTAGCTTCCTGTAATTTGTGTTTGCCCTTGTTAACGTACAACATTCTTAGTGGTTGGAAAATCTTCAAAGAAAAGCAAAGAAAGAAAAAAATAAATAAAACCAAACAATTGTTTTCTTTTTTTTAATGCCAAAGAGCATGAAAAATATAGAATAATTTAAGAAAACAAATATGCTTTGGCATAAAAGTAGATAAGATATTATATTCCTACTCTTTCCCAAACTCACCAGATATAACAACACATGGGCTTGAGAAAGAAAGTCTTAATGTAGGAAACAAAAGAGAGTTTGCTTGTTGTGGTGGGTTACCCAGTGCTAACACTGACATTGAATAAGCTTTTTTTCCCCTGAGTTACTAAATTGTGATTAAGTAAACATTCATTGTACACAGGCCATTCATTAAATCACAAACAAAAAATAAACAAAAACAACTTTATTCAACATCAATTGTATGCGTTGTGGTTTGAATTGTATCTCCCCTGCTCCCACCAAGCCATATGTACATGTCCTAATCCCTAGTACCTCACTAGGCGACTTGGAAATAGTCTTTGCTTATATAATTAATTGAGTAAAGATGGAGTCATATTGGAGTAAGGTGGGCCCCTAATCCAATATAATTAGCATCCTGTAAAAAGGGGAAATTTGAAGACAGAATCCAAACTGTCCAGAAATTTGGACACACAGGGAAAACATCCTGTGAGTATGAAGGCAGAGATCACAGTGATATAGTAGAAGCCAAGGAATGCTGAAGGTTGCCAGCAAATCTCCAGAAGCTAGGAGAGAGTCATGGAACAGATTCTCCCTCACAGCCCTCAGAAACAAACGACTCAATGGATATCTTGATTTGGACTTTTAGCCCCTAGAACTGTAAGACAATATATTTCTATTGTCTCAGACACCCAGTTTGTGGTACCCTGTTTTGGCAGTCCTAGCAAACAAATACAGCATGTAATAAGCTATTCCTTGGGGGGGGATGCTTACACAAATATGATTAGTATATGTAAACAACAGACCACAATACAAATGTAAACAAGATATTTATTCCCTAGGTGGAAAAAAGAGAGGCAAAGGAAGACATAGAAGCCAGCAACTGTGCATTCTGGGCACAGAGTATATACTCAGGAGCACAGGCATGCCCAGTCTTTTTTAAGATTAGGCTATTTTGGTTTTAGGCGCAATACCCTCAGTGAACAGGGTGAAAGAGCTTTTCAAGGGTGCATAGGGATACTTGAAATGGTAAAAAAACAAACCAAACCAAACCATCCTCAATCTATACAAGTATCATCATAAAATAGAGATTTTAAAATGTTAATGAAATATCTACACATGTAACATGTAAACTTGATAATTAAGAAGGTAATACTCAAAAGAAGTTTATAATATTTGAAAAGTACGTGAAGGTTAGAATATGCTTGATTTGGCATGAACTTTCAAGATTGTATGTTAATTTTCAAGAAATAAAAACCAAGCATAAATTAAACAGAACTCACTTATAGTTCAAATAACAATTTCAAAAGAAAAAAAGTGTATACAATTCTGTCAATATTTTCAAGCATACACTGATATTCATTTTGAGATGTGGGTGTTTTATATATATATATATATATATATATATATATATATATATATATATATATATATATATATATATATATGATATTACAAAGGATCTCTAAGTGCTACAATGCCTGGGGTATCGTGGCTCTTAAAATGTGACATATCAGGGGTCTGATGGAATATTTGGCAGTGAAGCGGTTATTAGTTATCTTATAGGTTTGTGAAAAACTAATTTAAAACACTCAAAAATGCTAATATTGACAAAGCAAATAAGTTATTAACAAAGCAGAAATGGTTCACTTTAGCCCTTAAGAAAATAATTTTAATATTTTTAATTGAAAAAAAAGATTGAAAACATGAGACATTTGTATAAAATTTAAGTGAAAAACATGAAAATTTTCATAGGATTTTTTTTAATTCAAAAATGAAGCTCCTCAATAGTCTTACAGAGTTTGAATCAATGTGACATGTGGCTAAGATAAGAAATCTAGATTTGTTTCCTAGAGTGATTTTCAGTGAAAAAGTTGTAGACTTTCCAAAATTAACAGAAAAGCCAGGAGATATCCCAAACTATTTCAATTGAGTTAACTTCATATTCCTTGAATGTTTTGTGTTACTAATATTTTCATCAAATCAAATATTTTGATTTGAAAAAAAAGTTGCTTTTGTCTTCTTTCCTAAAGTGTTTTCTTTAATTAAAATAGTGCCAATGATGAGTATTTTGACTTAAAAAATTGTCATTGACTTTTGCATTGGTTCTCAATTCCCAATTCATCTTCCTTCTACTTGAAGAGACCGGAAAGATTAAATCACCTTTCCAAGACTTCTTTGAAGCTTGGGAACTGAAAGTGAGTTAGGGTCATTCAAACAAAGGCACACAAGCACCATTGGAAGGCAGATATGAGTCATAGACAATCTCCCTGCAATTTCTTAACATTGCTGCTGCTCGGAACGGTTCAAGAGATAACAAGATTCATTCTTCAGAAACCCTGGGTGTCAAGAAAAAGAGGCTATTGTTGTGGCTCCCTTACTTTTAGAATGAAGCTTTGAAAATCTATTTTTTTAGTTTCCTGATGTTGAAACTAGTTTGACTTCAATGGTGACCACAAGAAAATAACTCTTCTTTCGGATCCATTTTAGAATTTATTTCTTCTACACTTTCAGTTACTATACACCTACATTACATCAAATACCTACATTATGCCCTGTTTTCCTTAAAATATCTAACGTGGCTTATATTTTCCAAACGGAACTCTTACTAACACATAAGTTTAAATCAAACTACAATATCTATGTTAAAAGGTTCAGAAATATAGTCTCCATACTTTATGGAACAACATTCTGAGTGTATTTAAAAGGTGCTATGAGCTGAAAGTGTTTGTGGACCACTGTGTCTGTGATGTGTAAATCATGGATAAAGCTTTAAAGATGATGATGAATCAAAAACAGTTATGTCAAGGGAGAGAAAAAAAATTATTTTCTAGAGGTTTTTTTTTTCAGAGTTTTAAAAAATATTCTTTTGTATCAACTCAATTCATTTTCCAGAGAAAATTTTCAAGACTTTGTTTAGAAAGTAATGAGATTTCAGTCTCTGTGTGGGAGAGAGTAAAGCAGAGTGGGGAAAAAGAGGAAGAGTGGTATACTACTACTATATTTTTCTTTTAAGGGAAAAAGAAAATTAAGAAGGACCTCTTGTGATATTGGTTCCAATTCAATTCCAGGTTTCATTAAATACACATGAACCTCTCGTCACATATCCAACTCAGTACAATGTAAGTGCTCCAAAATAATAATTCTTAGATATCAGTAACATGCAATAAACCAGAAAATACTAATGCTGGTAGTTGAACATAATGATTACAAGTCCCTTATTTAAGAACAGAAGCACAGATACTCTAATATTCTTGGTCAAGGTCAGAGATCTATTTAGATTCGAAGACTGGACTAGAAACTTGATTTAATTCTATTTATTCTATTAGTCACATTGTCTCCTCTAGTCATTGGGCTCTGTTTAATTCATTAGAAAGATCCATTCATGAATGAGGCTAGGTAATTAGGTACTTAGTATACTGTTTGGAGGCATAGTTACCTTTCCAGCATTTAGAGAACAATGAGTAAATATGAGTTTAGTGAAAGGGAACTACCACACAGATAATTTGGAAAAATAAAAAATAAAATAAAATAAATAAAACTATGGCTACCCTTGTTCTATTCAAGCCTTTCTGTGACTATGCTTGACTCACTTTCAAGTTACAGGAGGATCTTCGTGTTCCTCAATGAGTATATTCTTGAGTCACTCTTACCTGGAGCTGAGCACCTAAACTTCCCCTTGGACTAAAGAAAGTAATTTTATTGCTGCCTTTCTTTCTTACCAAGTCTAAAGAACACTTCTCTAGTGCTCATTTCCTGCCCCGTGTCTGGCTGTTTTCTAAGATGACTGGGCTTGAGAAAATTCCAACTCTTTTCATGGAAAACAGCACTCTCTACTTACAGAAGTTGGCCTTGTCTTAGGACTTTATGAATATAATCAATCAGAACACATGAATTCTACATATCACTACATTTGTCTATATCTGAGTTATTCAATATAAAAATAACTTTATAAATGCATCTTTAATTGGAGATTCTACAGTAGACGTCAGCAATCCCAGTGTAGTTGTCTTTATGTTTCAGCTAGTGTGGGATCCATATATATCACAACACCCTTGTTTTCAATATCTTGAGCAAACGTTAGAACAAGACTGCAAACACAATATACTTGCCAAGAAACAATAAATATAATTAAGAAAAGTACAATCTAAATTCATATTTATAAAGAAACATTTTTAAGTGGGATCTTAATCTTCAGACATAATGAATGAAGGGTCTTTTTATATTACTTGGTAGCACAGTTTAGTTTCTTGGAACCAGGATGTCTGGAGAATCAACATCCCAGAATGGGAAATTCTCTTAAACATTGCATGATTAAAAGCCCATTAAAGTGATTATCTGCAAACAATAACATTCCCTGATCTGAATGCAAATTCAAGTCTCAAACTCAAAAATCATAAACCCAGTTTATAGCTTTCAAGTGTCAAGCTTTCTGTTTTATAATCATGAAAGTTAATGAAAAACAAACCAAAACAAACAAACAAAAAAATCTATGGTGTCCAGGATCAGCTGTTGAATACTGAAACCTTAAACTTTTGGAGATGGCAAGATATTGCAAAAGAACAGCATGGCCAAAGGGAAAGTATTAATCACAAGACTGAGACAGCAAAAATAAAATGCATTGACTTGGTAATGGTTAAGCCCTTCCAGGATTTCAGTCATTGTTCAGTTTTCATATAGACCCTGTGATTTGCATACTCAGGAAACTCCCATTGTTCTTTTCTTTTTTTTTTTTTTTTTGCGGTATGCGGGCCTCTCACTGTTGTGGCCTCTCCCGTTGCGGAGCACAGGCTCCGGACTCGCAGGCCCAGCGGCCATGGCTCACTGGCCCAGCCGCTCCGCGGCATATGGGATCCTCCCAGACCGGGGCACGAACCCGTATCCCCTGCATCGGCAGGCGGACTCTCAACCACTGCGCCACCAGGGAGGCCCTGTTCTTTTCTTATTTAGTGTATCTTATGTCCTGTATTAGTCTGAGAGGGCTGCCATAGCACAACATTATGGATTAAGTGGCTTAAACCACAGAGGTTTATTTTCTCACTGTTCTGGATTCTGAAAGTATGAGATCAAGGTGTGAGAAGAGTTAATTCTTTCTGAAGCCTCTCATTGACTTGCAGATGCCATCTTATCTGTCTTCACAACATCTTTCCTTTGTGCCTATGTGTCTACATCTTCTTTATAGAGACATTAATCATATTGGATTGGGGACCACACTAATTACATTACTTTAATTTAATTAGCTCTTTAAATACTATCTTAAATGCAGTCATATTTGAGGTACTGAGAGTTACTATGAGAGAAACATTTCAACCTATAACATGTTCCCTATTCCAGTTTGCCCTTTATCCTTCTAATTTCCCTGAAAATGTCTGTCCTCTCTTAGTCAAATCAATACAGATATTAAAATTAATATTGTGTATCTTCTCCCAGTTTATGCAATATAAATGTTTAAAACTTCATATAATATTCTATAATCCTTTTTGGGTCTTGTGATCTTTTCTTCCAAAAATGAATTATAAGAATACCAAATGTCAGGAAATATTGCTCAAGAAATAGGAGTATAATGGATATTTATTATCTACTGTATGAAGTCAAAGCATTGGACATTTTTATTACCCCTTATTTTGAACACCTATGATGTACATGATATTTTCTGCTATTATAAATAACATAATAAATACACTTATACAGAAATATTTGTGGATACATTTAATTATCCTATAAATAAATTCCTGGAGAGGCAAATCACCATTCCTACATGTGTGAACATTTCTAAGACTTTTAAGATATTCTTTCAAACTGCTTCTCAGAAAGAAGTTACCATCACAGATCATACCACAGTACATCACCAGTAAAAAAAAAAAAAAAAAAAAAAAAAATTTGCATCAATTTTTTCAAAAGGATATACAAGTGACTGTTTATTATTTTTCATATTGCACTTCTTCATTAAGTTGACAATGCTTTGGCCTTTTAGTTAGTTTTTCATTTATTTATACATATCTTTTGCCAATTTTTCCATTGATGTATTTGTGCTTATCTAATTGATCTCTACCCAGTTATCATAAAGGTCAATTTGATTATAGTGACTTGTACACACTTCTACTTCACTAATGGAAATGTTCTTACTTGAGTTATACATATTTTACCTTACAGGAAACCTCATCTTAGAATATTTGAAGCATTTTCTATAATACAGAAGAATTGCCTAAATTTCGAGTCCAGGTACCTACTTTGTGTATTTGTGTGCATAAGAAAAACAGAAAATTCAGAATAGTTCAGTTAAGTCTTTGTGTTTCTAATTTGCTTTATTTATCTTAGTAGAAGATAAATGCAATTTGATCACTTTAATTTTCCTCTCCTTGCTTTATATCAGGGGACTCTACATTTTTTAAAGAATGGTGTAGGAGGGGCTTCCCTGGTGGCGCAGTGGTTGAGAGTCCACCTGCCGAGGCAGGGGACACGGGTTCGTGCTCCGGTCCGGGAGGATCCCACATGCCACAGAGCGGCTGGGTCCGTAAGCCATGGCCGCTGGGCCTGCACATCCGGAGCCTGTGCTCCGCAACGGGAGAGGCCACAACAGTGAGAGGCCCACATACCACAAAAAAATAAAATAAAATAAAATAAAATAAACAAAGAATGGTGTAGGAATGGCGTTGCTTTATTGTCATTCCCATAATTGATGGTAGGTCCTCTATACCACTGACACAGGAAAGCTCCTTTATGGGATAAACACAGCTGCATACTATCAGGGAAAGGGAAACTCAATATAAAAATTAGATTAAATGACTAACAATATATATCTTGGAGGGGAAAAAAAAGTTGTGTTTTGTGTGTTGGAGGCTGCAAAAAGTTTGTAATATTGTGTGCTGGTGGAGACAATAGTTATGGAAGGATGTGATGGTCTTTAATATTGGAACGATTGTTATTTATAACAGAAGAATGGTGAAGCATATGATAAATGACTGCATAACTGCTGATACTGGTACTGCAACCATCAGTAAAAATTAAAGGAAGGTAGGAATTGGTTCTATATAAGATGATCCTTCTAAAATTATAGCTTTTAAAAGAACAGAGTGTAAAGACTTCCTGTGATGTAATGAGACACCTGTCACTGGAAAATTCAAATTGTAGCTCTATTATAATATGTCAAGAAATATTTCAGAAGATATAGTCCATAACATTGGTTAAATCAGTATAAATGGCTATGAAGACCTCCTACAGTTTATTTATTTATTTATTTATTTATTATTTTTTTTGCAGTACGCGGGCCTCTCACCGCTGTGGCCTCTCCCGCTGTGGAGCACAGGCTCCGGACGCGCAGGCCCAGCGGCCATGGCCCACGGGCCCAGCTGCTCCATGGCACATGGGATCCTCCCAGACCGGGGCACGAACCCGTATCCTCTGCATCAGCAGGCGGACTCCCAACCACCACGCCACCAGGGAGGCCCCTACAGTTTATTGATTTTCATCATTCTCAGATAATTTGGCTATGTTTTACTATAGTTCCATTAAAAATAACAGGAATTTCCACATATTAAAATACGGAAAATGTGTCAAAATAAAATTTATAATGTGATTAGATGCACACTCTTTTTTTGTAATTACTGAAACCTTGGTAACATGTTTTCATTAATTTTGAGGGTATTGATTTAATTGAAGGTAAGGTAGTTATTATAAGTTCAAAGGAAGCATATAAAACTGGCTTTTGCAAAATAAATGTTTGAAGAGTGCTTTTTTTTTTTCACAGTACGCGGGCCTCTCACTGTTTTGGCCTCTCCCGTTGCGCAGCACAGGCACCGGACCCGCAGGCTCAGCGGCCATGGCTCACGGACCCAGATGCTCTGCGGCATGTGGGATCTTCCGGGACCGGGGCACGAATCCATGTCCCCTGCATCGGCAGGCAGACTCTCAACCACTGCGCCACCAGCGTAGCCCTGAAGAGTGCTTTTGATGGTGATATTTTATTACAAATTATATATATAAATAAATAGGTGAAATAAAGGGGATAATATTGAATCTTTGTGTGGCTTCAAGAAAATATAATTGTTAAAATATAATGTGTCATAAACATCAAATTATTTCATTTTGTTCCCTCTTCAAAACCATGTCCCCCTAAGCCTTCCACATGCAAATCTGAGCCATGAGTCCTAAGTATTCCATGATAGCAGGGGGCAAGTAATGAATGCCTTCAACAAACAAACAGCTGAAAAACAATCAGGCTTGAGAATTCAGGTTTGGTAGATAGAAAGCCTTTTCTGAATACTGGAAACCAAGCCTAGAAGTTACAGGTCATGTGCTTATAGCTGTATTCCTTAGTGCAAGGAAGATGCTGTTTCTATAATGGCGTTAAAAATAATTTTGCAGAATGAGCTTCGTAATGGTTGATTCATATTGACTCCTATTAATGACATTGCAATAAAAATCTGAAAAATTATTTCAATTTTCAGATTAATATGGGATAATTTTTTTTAACATTGCTCTTATAATCTAGTAAAGATCTATCCATTTAAGTGAAGGTTTAAAGCAACCATTTAATTTTGATATGTTTATTATAGTACTACTATTTAAAATTCCATATTTAAAAGTAGATGCTTCTTTCTTGTTATGGTACCACGAGGTGACAATATGGTAAAGATACAAGGTCCAAATCTTCACTCAAGCATAAGAGAGCATATTACTCAATAATTTCCTTAATATATGTTACAAAGCTTTTCTAAGCCAGCTACCTCCAAACTTTATCCAAGTATCCTTTTTAATTAAAATTTCGTGGCAACACTATAAACACAGAAATTTGTAGCTAAAATAACTTAGGTATAATCTAAGCCATCTAGATGGAGTAGAATTCTTGGAAGAAGTAAAACCTTATACCAATGTAAGTACATGAGAAAGAAGGTAAATTTTGTACAATCCCAAGAAGTGAGTTTCATTAGAGCTATCAGGGTGGGACACAAATAGCAAGAGCCTAGGTAAGAAATGAGTTTACTCTTGAATGAAATAATAGGAATGGAACAATAATTTAGTGTGGTAGAAATGTAAGTTGAATTTTCTTTTCCTCCATTTCCTGCTTCTCCTCCTCTTCTCCCTCCCCCTTTTTTTTTTTTTGATAAGAACTACCAGACAATGTTCTACAGTTTGCTTAATATTAGTATTACTTACTATTTAAATATTTTATATACTTTTCCTTGTACTTTTTTTGGAGGAAATCTTTTGATAACAAATTCAATTGAGTTAATAGATATAGAACTATTCAGACTTTTTATTTTTTCTTCTATCAGTTTCAGTGTGTTTTATTTCTCAAATAATTTGTCCATATCATCAAAGTCTTCAACTTTGTTGAAATAAAGTTCATAAATATTCTGCTATTATACATGTATTGTCATTAGAATTTGTAATGATATATCTTATATCATTCCTGATATTAGTAATTTTCTATTTTCTGACATAGTTTTTCCTTGGCAAGTCTTGCTAATAGATTATCAATTAACTGATCTTTAAAAAAACAAAGCAGAAAGCAAAACTTTGCCTTATTTACTTACACAATTATTTGTCTATTTTATACTGTTAGAAAATAAATCTATTATTAATATCTGCTATCTTTATTATTTTTGTTTTACTTAATTTGTGTATAAATTGCTCATATTTTTCTAGCTGTATAAGATGGAAAATCAGTCATTTAAAACCTTCCTTCTTTTCTTAAAAGATTTAGAGTTATAAATTTCCTCTAAGTACAATTTTATCTACAGTCCACAAATTTTGATAAATTCAGTTGTATTTATAATTAAATTCAAAACATTGTATACTTTTCTTGTGACTTCTTTTTTATTGGGTTCATTATTTAGAAGTGTATTGTTTAATTTCCAAAAATTTTGGACTATTCTGGCTAAAATTGTAATTGACATCAAATTAAATTTCATGGTTGTCAAAAAATACTCTAAGTTTTCAATCTTTTTCCATAAGTATGAAAACATGTATCTTTCACTTACCACAGCTACTTAGTACTTCACCACTTAATGTGAAATGTGAGAACCTTGAAATAATATTTTATATACATCTCCATTCTATGTATTAATGATCATATATTTTAAATCTATACTCTCACAATTCAATGTTATAATCTAACATTCAACCATCAATTTTATCTTAAAGAAATTAAAAGAAAAACTATAGTCCTTTCATTTTACCTACAACTCTCATTTCTGATGGTCTTTATTCCTTTGTATAGTTCCTGTAGTGTTTCCATCTGGTGTCGTTTTACTTTAGTCTAAAGAATTCCTTTTAGCGTTTCTTATAGTACAAGACTTGAGAAATTGAAAACCTTCTAAGTTTTAGTTACCTAAAAATATATTTATTTGGCTATTGTAAGTTATTTTGACTGGACATAGACATTTGAACTGAATATTGTGTTTCTATTTTCATTAGAGATAATTTAAATTTTGTCTCCTTACCTTCATTCTTTCTATGTGAAGTCAGCCATTATTTATATATTTGTTTCTTTGTAAATACTGTATCTTTTTCCCTCTGGCTATTCAATATGTATATACATATATATTCTTTTGTTTCTATTAGTTTGACTGTGATGCATCTAGGTACAGTTTTCATTGTTCTTTCCTGCTTGGAGTTTGCTAAGCTACTTGTATCTGTAGGTTGGTGTTTTTCTCCAAACTTGGGGTGTTTTTGGTCATTAAATTTTCAAATATTTTCTTCTTTCTTTCTGAGAACTTGTATGTCAGACATTTTGATATTGTTTGACAAGTTCCTGAGGCTGTATTTAAAATATTTTTGTTTGTTTTTAAAATTGAGTAATTTTTGTTGATCGTTAAAGTCATCAACCCTTTATTCTACCCTCTCCAATCTGTTGTAAAACTCATATATATATATATATATATATATATATATATATAAAGATATTTTACTTTTTAAAGCAGTTTTAGATTTACAAAAACAAATTTAGAATATAGTACAGAGAGTCCCATAGTCCCTTTCACACAGCTTCTGCTATTATTTACATATTATATGATTATGGCACATTTCTTACAATTAATGAACCAATATTGATACAGTATTAGTAATGTAGATACATACATTATTCAGATTTTCTTAGTTTTTACCTAATATTCTTTTCCTGTTCCAGGATCCCATCTAGTATACCACATTGCATGTAGTTGTCATGTCTTCTTAGGATTCCCTGGACTGTGACAGTTTTTCAGACTCTTGCTTTTTGTTGTCCTTGTCAGTTTTGAGAATTGGTTAAGTATATGTCCCTCCTATTGAAATTTGTCTGACTTTTTTCTCATGATTAGACTGTGGTTATGGGTCTTGGAAAAGAAGGATACAGAGGTAAAGTGCTAATTTTCTTCATATATCAAGACTACCTGATCAACATGAATTGTGAGTGTTGCTGTTGATCTTCAGCACATGGCATTGGCCTGAAGCAGCATTTTTCAGTTTTCTCCACTGTAAAGTTACATTTCCATGTGGTATTCTTTGGAGGAAATCTCTATGTGTGCAGCCCACACTAAAGGAGGGTAGAGGCATGCTCCTCCTTCTTTAAGGTGGAGTACCTACATAAATTATTTGGAATTCTTCTTCATGGGAGATTTGTCACTTTTCTCCCATGTATTAATGTATTTAGTCATGTATTTGTATATCACTGTGGACTTATGGAAATGTATATCATACTTTAAATGATAAGCTAATCTACTTTATTCTCTTGCCCAGATCATTCCAGCTTTAGACTTTGGAGGCTCTTTCAGTTGATTACCCAATGTGTTTATGTTTTCATCATGTGTATTGTCCTTTTCAGTTCCTTGATGTTTGACTCTCCCTTGAGATTCCTTCTTTGTTAAATAATTGTGACCATTATTTCCTTTATGTCTTGATATACTTATATAACAGTTGCTATAAATTGCCTATCATCTAATCCTAACACCTGCATCTTTTCAGGGTTCTTTTATATTGACTGATTTCTGTCTGGACTAAGTGTCACTTTTCTCATTCTTTGTATATCCAGATTTAATTTTGTTGTATAAAAGATATACCAAACAGTGTTTTGTGGAGACTCTGGATTCTGTTATTTACCTCTGAAAAGTGTTAATTTTTATTGTAGTTTGTCATTTAAATTACTGACTGGTCATTAAGAGACTAGTCACCTTTTTTCCGGAGGGTTGGTTTTATATTTTGTTAGGGTATATCTGTTTCAGGTTTATCCCAAATCTCTTAATTTTGGCACATAGTATTCTCCTACCTTGTGGAATTTTAATGAAAAGTGTGACATTTTACCAAAATCCTCTAACTTTGCAGGACTCAAACTTGAAACTTTATCTCTCTTCAGTGGGCAACAACAACAAAAATATTTGTACTGCATTGTCACTTTTGGTTACTGTTAATTAGATCAATTATTCCTGGATTCCCTTCTACACATAGCCTAGGGTCAGTCAAGTAGTTGAGAAGAGGTTATATACAGATTTTCAGTGGCTAACCTCCTTTTTAGGATTTCTTCCCTCAGTTTGAAGTCATTCTAGCTCCAAATCTGTCCCCTGATACCTCAATCAAAAATAACAGTGGCTGATGCTGTGTGGACTTTGGGGTGTCCTCAACCAGGAAGAATGTATAAATGAGGATCTCACCATTGCACTCTCTTTTTCAAGGGCCAAATTCCAGCCATTTTTTGCTCACTTTTGTTATTTTCCATGGCCTTCAAGTATCTTTTTGTTGTATTTTTCTAAAGTTTTAAAATTATCTGCCTAAAGAGTAGTGACACAAGTTACTCTGTAATTTCTGCAGTCAGAACTCTCACATGCTTACTTTTGCAATGATATTCAGAATATCTTCTAGAAAATCTGGGACACATGGTGAAAGTATGGACAATTAACTTTGGTCAAAGAGGTTTTTAGTAACAAATGCAAAAAGTTTTTGCAGGAGAATAAAATGTTTTGGATCAAAACTTTTAATGTATGTTTTGTGAGAGGATGGAAGAGAGGTTACTAGCACAGTTTTAGCACCATTGTTACTAACTTCACCATCTGCAGCAAAATGTGAAATTTTTTCCTGTTCTTATTAAAAGCTACTGACTTTTCTACCTTCAGTTGATGTAAGGACTTCAGTATGTAAAGTGCTATTGGTTCAGAAAGGAAGAAGTTGGTATGCTGCAGGAAACCTGATTTTGGATCAGATACATAAAGTTTGAATCAAAAATCTGTTCATTGCTACCTCTACAGCCCCAGAAAACGTTTAAGTCTCTTTGAACCTTACATTTACCATCTATAAACAGGAAAAGTAATATTCATGGCAGTTTTGAAGAGAAGATTCAGTCTTAGAATATAATTGACACTTTATAATTGCAAATGTTCCTATTGTCAACAATATGTCATATAATCGTCTTCTGAGTATATCTTAAGGAATGCAAAGAAATATGTTTTTTTTTAAATTTTTAATTTATATGATTAATTCCAAAGAGGTCTGACAAGCAATGTACTTCCTGGGTTGCTAGTCTTGCTGATAGATGCTTCAGAAACTGTGTAGGCTTAATCTTATATCTGGTCCCAGCCAGCTGCTGAGGAAACAGGAAAAAAAGTCCAACTGTCAAACGTGGAGGTTATCAGGTGAAGGTTTGATGTCTGCTACTTGGTAGGGAGGAAGGAATTGGATAAAGAAAAGCCTGAGTGGATAATGGATGTTGAAAATTATTCAAAATGTAAACATGTAGCATGGTGACATATTTTTGTTGGAAATCCTAGTTAAGGGTTCCCTTAAACAATGAGATTTTCAACTAAAGAGGAAAATTAGTGAAAATGCTTTCAAAATTAGATTTCACATGGCATTATTTACATACCAAAATTAGTGAGAATATATCTTAAAGTAACCAAATTATCTCTCTTTTGTAAAAAAGTAAAATCTAGTAAATAAGCAAGAAAAAATGTTCTGGATATGGAAATCTTCTAAGATGTGATATAGCTGTGCAAGACAAAATAAAACTAAAACATCATAAAACTTAAGGATAAAACAATTCAAAATTACATAGAATTATATGGCAAATTTATTAGAAACAACATGTTGACATATTAATACCCCACACAAATTCATTGCTCATGTATTACATATTTACTGGTTCAAATAGAGTAAGCAGTGAGGCTTTTGTACCTTACATTATTTTTTGTTGTTGATGTTTCAATCATAGCAGTCACTGGAATATACCAAAGATAAGGATTCTGTGTTATCTTAATAGGAATTTGTTCTTAGTTTGAAAAATCCAGAAGTCAGGAAAAGCCTGCTACTCTCATTTAAAGTATTTTCCCAATCATTGTTTGAAGATATCTAATTGAAAGGAAGGGAAAAACAGTAAAATCAATAGCCCAATAAATTATAAGTAGATGAGGGTGAGGTACATCCCTATCTAGGTCACTGTAGAATATTCAATCTTTATCAGAGTGCTGGAAATATAGAAGGATCTTCAAGGAACATTTGCTAAATGAAAAAAAAAAGTACAAATAAGTATGTATGGTTTCTCTGTGGCAGGATCATAAGAGCTACATTGATGAAAAATTCTTACCTACTTCCCTGTATTGTATT
Source organism: Mesoplodon densirostris (assembly GCF_025265405.1). Classification (NCBI taxonomy): domain Eukaryota; kingdom Metazoa; phylum Chordata; class Mammalia; order Artiodactyla; family Ziphiidae; genus Mesoplodon; species Mesoplodon densirostris. The sequence continues at coordinate 17,509,069 of NC_082665.1, forward strand.
TCTACTCTTTCACTATGTCAGCAACAAACTATGGCTATTTCCCTAAAAGCAAACTGTCAGATATGAAATCCTAAATTGAAAACACACCAATCTGAGGATGAGTTATCCAGATCTGAATGGTGGTATGAACAAACACAACTGTGTATTCTCTCTTTCCCTAAGGAGATACAGCAGCATTGTGTAGATGTGAGAGCTAAGAGTGAAAAGAGGGGCCCCGGAGGAAGATGGCGGAAGAGTAAGACACGGAGATCACCTTCCTCCCCACAGATACATCAGAGATTCATCTACACGTGGAACAACTCCTACAGAACACCTACTGAACGCTGACAGAAGACCTCAGACCCCCCAAAAGGCAAGAAACTCCCCACATACCTGGGTAGGGCAAAAGAAAAAAAGAATAAACAGAGACAATAGGATAGGGACGGGACCTGCACCAGTGGGAGGGAGCCATGAAGGAGGGAAGGTTTCTACACACTACAAGCCCCTTCGCGGGCGGAGACAGCAGGTGGTGGAGGGGGAAAGCTTCGGAGTAACGGAGGAGAGCACAGCAACAGGGGTGCGGAGGGCAAAGCAGAGAGATTCTGGCACAGAGGATCGGTGCCCTCAGGCACACACCAGCCCGAGAGGCTTGTCTGCTCGGCCGCCGGGGCGGGCGGGGCTGGGAGCTGAGGCTCGGGTATCGGCTTTCAGTCAGAGCACAGGGATAGGACTGGGGCTGGAGGCAGGAAGAGAGCCTGAAGGGGTTAGTGCACCACGGCTAACCCGGAGGGAGACCGGGGAAAGGGTCTGGAGCTGCCGAAGAGGCAAGAGACTTTTTTCTCTTTTGTTTCCTGGTGCGCAAGGAGAGGGCATTAAGAAGGCTGCTTGGGGAAGCGCTGGAGACAGGTGCGAGCCACGGGTAAGGTGTGGACCTCGGAGACGGGCATGGGACGCTGGGGCTGCCGCCGCCGCCACCGTCGCCGCCACCGCCGCCGCCGCCGTGGGGCCAGTGTGCGAGCGCGGGTCACTGTCCGCCCTGCCTTCCGGGGGGCCTGTGAACCCCGCCACTGCCAGGGTCCCGGGACCCGGGGACAACTTTCCCGGGAAAGCGCACGGAGCACCTCAGGCTGCTGCAACGTCACGCCGGCCTCTGCCACCGCAGGCCCGCCCCACACTGCGCGCCCCTCCCTCCCCTCTGCCTGAGTGAGCCAGAGCCCCCGAATCAGCAGCTCCTTTAAACCCGTCCTGTCTGAGAAAAGAACGGACGCCCTCCAGCGACCTACGGGCAGAGGCGGGGCCAGGTCCAAGGCTGAGACGCGGGAGCTGTGAGAGCAGAGACAGGGAAATCTCTCTGTGCAGCATAGGAGGCAGCGGATTAAAGCTCCATGGTCCATTTGATGTGCCCTGCGTCTGTGGAGTGCATAAATGGACAGCGAATCATCCCAAATTGAGGAAGTGGACTTTGAGGACAAGATTTAAGACTTTCCCCCCTTTTCCTCTTTTTACAACGAATTATCCCAAATTAAGGAGGTGGACTTAGAGAGCAAGATTTCAGACTTCTCGCCCTTTTCCTCTTTTTACAACGAAGTAACCCAAATTGAGGAGGTGGACTTGGAGAGCAAGATTTTTTATTTTTCCCCCTGCTCTCTTTTTGTGAATGTGTATGTGTAATCTTCTGAGTAAGATTCTCTCTGTATAGCTTGGCTTCCACCATATGTCCCAGGGTTCTATCTGTCCGTTTTTTTTCAATAATTACTTTTTAATTTTAATAACGCTACTATATTTCATACTTTATTCTATTTTATTTTACCTGCTCTTTCTTTTTTTTCCTACCTTCCCTTCCTCCCTCCTTCCCTCTGCTCCTCCTATCGTTCTTTCTTTTCCTTTCCTACCTCCCTCCATCCCACCCATCTTCTTTCCACTTTCTTTTTCTTTCCTTCCTCCCTCCCTCCCTCCTGTCTTTCTTTCTTTCTTTCCTTCTTCCCTCCCTCCCTCCCTTCTTCCATTCACTCTTCCTTTTGCTTTCATTCCTCCCTCCCTCCCTCCTTTCTTTCCTTCTCTCTTTCCATCATTCCTCCCTCCCTCCCTCCTTTCATTCTTTCTTCCTTCCTTCCTTCCTTTCTCCCCTTCTTCCTTTGTTTCCCTCTCTCTTTCTTTCTTCTACTAATTCTTTCTTTCTGCTTTTTCTCCCTGTTATTCTGAGCCGGGTGGATGAAAGGCTCTTGGTGCTGCAGCCAGGAGTCAGTGCTGTGCCTCTGAACTGGGAGAGCCAACTTCAGGACACGGGTCCACAAGAGACCTCCCAGCTCCACATAATATCAAGCAGCGAAAATCTCCCAGTGATCTCCATCTCAACACCAGCACCCAGCTTCAGTCAACGACCAGCAAGCTACAGTGCTGGTCACCCTATGTCAAGCACCTAGCAAGGCAGGAACACAACCCCACCCATTAGCAGAGAGGCTACCTAAAAACATAATAAGGCCACAGGCACCCCAAAGCACACCACCAGACGTGGGCCTCTCCACCAGAAAGACAAGATCGAGCCTCATCCACCAGAACACAGGCATTAGTCGCCCCCACCAGGAAGCCTACACAATGTACTGAAACAACTTTAGCCACTGGGGACAGACACCAAAAACAACGGGAATTACGAATCTGCAGCCTGCAAAAAGGAGACCCCAAACACAGTAACATAAGCAAAATGAGAAGACATAAAAACACACAACAGGTGAAGGAGCAAGATAAAAACCTACCAGACCTAACAAATGAAGAGGTAATAGGCTGTCTACCTGAAAAAGATTTCAGAATAATGATAGTAAAGCTGATCCAAGATTCTATTTCCAAGATCCATAATCTTGGAAATAGAATAGACAAAATGCAAAAACAGTTAACAAGGACCTAGAAGAACTAAAGATGAATCAAGCATCGATTAAAAACACAATAAATGAAATGAAAAATACTCTAGATGGGATCAATAGCAGAATAACTGAGGCAGAAGAACGGATAAGTGAGGTGGAAGATAAAATAGTGGAAATAACTGATGCAGAGCAAAATAAAGAAAAAAGAATGAAAAGAACAGAGGACACTCTCAGAGACCTCGGGGACAACATTAAACGCACCAACATTCGAATTATAAGGGTTCCAGAAGAAGAAGAGAAAAAGAAAGGGACTGAGAAAATATTTGAAGAGATTATAGTTGAAAACTTCCCTAATATGGGAAAGGAAATAGTTAATCAAGTCCAGGAGGCACAGAGAGTCCCATACAGAATATATCGAAGGAGAAATACACCAAGACACATATTAATCAAACTGTCAAAAATTAAACACAAAGAAATCATATTAAAAGCAGCAAGGGGAAAACAACAAATAACACACAAGGAAATCCCCATCAGGTTAACAGCTGATCTCTCAGCAGAAACTCTACAAGCCAGAAGGGAGTGGCAGGACATAATTAAAGTGATGAAGGAGAAAAACCTGCAACCAAGATTACTCTACCCAGCAAGGATCTCATTCAGATTTGATGGAGAAATTAAAACGTTTACAGACAAGCAAAAGCTGAGAGACTTCAGCACCACCAAACCAGCTTTACAACAAATGCTAAAGGAACTTCTCTAGGCAAGAAACACAGCAGAAAGAATATACCTACAATAACGAACCCAAAGCAATTAAGGAAATGGGAATAGGAACATACATATCAATAATTACCTTAAATGTAAATGGACTAAATGCTCCCACCAAAAGACACAGATTGGCTGAATGAATACAAAAACAAGACCCATATATAAGCTGTCTACAAGAGACCCACTTCAGACCTAGAGACACATACAGACTGAAAGTAAGGGGATGGAAAAAGATATTCCATGCAAATGGAAACCAACAGAAAGCTGGAGTAGCAATTCTCATATCAGACAAAATAGACTTCGAAATAAAGACTACTAGAAGAGACAAAGAAGGACACTACATAATGATCAAGGGATCAATCCAAGAAGAAGATATAACAATTGTAAATATTTATGCACCAAACATAGGAGCACCTCAATACATAAGGGAAATATTAACAGCCATAAAAGGAGAAATCGACAGTAACACAATCATAGTAGGGGACTTTAACACCCCACTTTCACCAATGGACAGATCGTCCAAAATAAAAATAAATAAAGAAACACAAGCTTTAAATGATACATTAAACAAGATGGACTTAGTTGATATTAATAGGACATTCCACCCAAAAACAACAGAATACACATTTTTCTCAAGTGCTCATGGAACATTCTCCAGGATAGATCATATCTTGATTCACAAATCAAGCCTTGGTAAATTTAAGAAAATTGAAATTGTATCAAGTATCTTTTCTGACCACAATGCTATGAGACTAGAAATCAATTACAGGAAAAGATCTGTAAAAAATACAAACACATGGAGGCTAAACAATACACTACTCAATAGCGAAGTGATCACTGAAGAAATCAAAGAGGAAATAAAAAAATACCTAGAAACAAATGACAATGGAGACACGATGACCCAAATCCTATGGGACGCAGCAAAAGCAGTTCTAACGGGGAAATTTATAGCAACACAATCCCACCTTAAGAAACAGGAAACATCTCGAGTAAACAACCTGACCATGCACCTAAAGCAATTAGAGAAAGAAGAACAAAAAACCCCCAAAGTTAGCAGAAGGAAAGAAATCATAAAGATCAGATCAGAAATAAATGAAAAAGAAATGAAGGAAACGATAGCAAAGATCAACCAAATAAAAGCTGGTTCTTTGAGAAGATAAACAAAATTGACAAACCATTAGCCAGACTCATCAAGAAAAGAAGGGAGAAGACTCAAATCAATAGAATTAGAAATGAAAAACGAGAAGTAACAACTGACACTGCAGAAATACAAAAGATCATGAGAGATTACTATAAGCAACTCTATGCCAATAAAATAGACAACCTGGAAGAAATGGACAAATTCTTAGAAATGCACAACCTGCCAAGACTGACTCAGGAAGAAATAGAAAATATGAATAGACCAATCACAAGCACTGAAATTGAAACTGTGATTAAAAATCTCCCATCAAACAAAGGCCCAGGACCAGATGGCTTCACAGGCGAATTCTATCAAACATTTAGAGAAAAGCTAACACCCATCCTTCTCAAACTCTTCCAAACAATATCAGAGGAAGGAACACTCCCAAACTCATTCTATGAGGCCACCATCACCTTGATACCAAAACCAGGCAAGGATGTAACAAAGAAAGAAAACTACAGGTCAATATCACTGATGAACATAGATGCAAAAATCCTCAACAAAATACTAGCAAACAGAATCCAACAGCACATTAAAAGGATCATACACCATGATCAAGTGGGGTTTCTTCCAGGAATGCAAGGATTCTTCAATATACACAAATCAATCAATGTGATACACCATATTAACAAGTTGAAGGAGAAAAACCATATGATCATCTCAATAGATGCAGAGAAAGCTTTCGACAAAATTCAACACCCATTTATGATAAAAACCCTGCAGAAAGTAGGCATAGAGGGAACTTTCCTCAACATAATAAAGGCCATATAGGACAAACCCACAGCCAACATTGTCCTCAATGGTGAAAAAACTGAAACCATTTCCACTAAGATCAGGATCAAGACCAGGCTGCACACTCTCACCACAATTATTCAACTTAGTTTTGGAAGGTTTAGCCACAGCAATCAGAGAAGAAAAGGAAATAAAAGGAATCCAAATTGGAAAAGAAGAAGTAAAGCTGTCACTGTTTGCAAATGACATGATACTATACATAGAGAATCCTAAAGATGCTACCGAAAAACTACTAGAGCTAATCAATGAATTTGGTAAAGTAGCAGGATACAAAATTAATGTACAGAAATCTCTGGCTTTCCTGTACACTAATGATGAAAAATCTGAAAATGAAATCAAAAAACACTCCCATTTACCATTGCAACAAAAAGAATAAAATATCTAGGAATAAACCTACCTAAGGAGACAAAAGACCTGTATGCAGAAAATTATAAGACACTGATGAAAGTAATTAAAGATGATACAAATAGATGGAGAGATATACCATGCTCCTGGATTGGAAGAATCAATATTGTGAAAATGACTCTACTACCCAAAGCAATCTACAGATTCAATGCAATCCCTATCAAACTACCACTGGCATTTTTCACAGAACTAGAACAAAAAATTTCAAAATTTGTTTGGAAAAACAAAAGACCCCAAATAGCCAAAGCAATGTTGAGAACAAAAAATGGAGCTGGAGGAATCAGGCTCCCTGACTTCAGACTATACTGCAAAGGTACAGTAATTAAGACAGTGTGGTACTGGCATAAAAACAGAAAGATAGATCAGTGGATCAGGATAGAAAGTCCAGAGATAAACCCACGCACATATGGCCAACTTATCTTTGATAAAGGAGGCAGGAATGTACAGTGGAGAAAGGACAGCCTCTTCAATAAGTGGTGCTGGGAAAACTGGATTGGGACATGTAAAAGTATGAGATTACATCATTCCCTAACACCATACACAAAAATAAGGTCAAAATGGATTAAAGACCTAAATGTAAGGCCAGAAACTATCAAACTCTTAGAGGAAAACATAGGTAGAACACTCTATGACATAAATCACAGCAAGATCCTTTTGGACCCACCTCCTAGAGAAATGGAAATAAAAACAAAGATAAACAAATGGGACCTAATGAAACTTCAAAGCTTTTGCACAGCAAAGGAAACCATAAACAAGACCAAAAGACAACCCTCAGAATGGGAGAAAATATTTGCAAATGAAGCAACTGACAAAGGATTAATCTCCAAAATTTATAAACAGCTCATGCAGCTCAATAGCAAAAAAACAAACAACCCAATCCAAAAATGGGCAGAAGACTTAAATAGGCATTTCTCCAAAGAAGATATACAGACTGCCAACAAACACATGAAAGAATGCTCAACATCATTAATCATTAGAGAAATGCAAATCAAAACTACAATGAGATATCATCTCACACCAGTCAGAATGGCCATCATCAAGAAATCTAGAAACAATAAATGCTGGAGAGCGTGTGGAGAAAAGGGAACACTCTTGCACTGCTGGTGGGAATGTGAATTGGTACAGCCACTATGGAGAACAGTATGGAGGTTCCTTAAAAAACTAAAAATAGAACTACCATATGACCCAGTAATCCCACTACTAGACATATACCCTGAGAAAACCATAATTCAAAAAGAGACATGTACCAAAATGTTCATTGCAGCTCTATTCACAATAGCCCGGAGCTGGAAAAAACCTAAGTGTCCATCATCGGATGAATGGATAAAGAAGATGTGGCACATATATACAATGGAATATTACTCAGCCATAAAAAGAAACGAAACTGAGCTATTTGTAATGAGGTGGATAGACCTAGAGTCTGTCATACAGAGTGAAGTAAGTCAGAAAGAGAAAGACAAATACCGTATGCTAACACATATATATGGAATTTAAAAAAAATGTCATGAAGAACCTAGGGGTAAAACAGGAATAAAGACACAGACCTACTTGAGAATGGACTTGAGGGTATGGGGAGGGGGAAGTGTAAGCTGTGACAAAGCGAAAGAGAGGCATGGACATATATACACTACCAAACGTAAGGTAGATAGATAGTGGGAAGCAGTCGCAGAGCACAGGGAGATCAGCTCGGTGCTTTGTGACCGCCTGGAGGGGTGGGATGGGGAGGGTGGGAGGGAGGGAGATGCATGAGTGAAGGGATGTGGGAACAGATGTATATGTATGACCGATTCACTTTGTTATAAAGCAGAATCTAATAAAAATATATATATAAAAAAAAAGAGTGAAAAGAAATAAGAACCACTTGTTATACTCCAACCCTGGAATAAACCCCAAACATCAAAGGGAGGAAAATATGTGAACTTATCCTGTTGTATGAAGGTTATTGGATAATGAGTGAATCTATTTCTCTATGGCTCACACCCATTTTGGGACAGTTCTGTTCAACAGCTTAATAGATGTGTCCTACCTGAGAAACTGTATGAATTGTGTACAATTCTTCCTTTCCTCCCCACCTGGCCACTTGGGGTGGAGAATCTTCTCCACCTAATTTATGTTGGTGAATTGAGAGAGATACAAGGAGGACACAAAGTTAGTGGAGGGGGTAACAGAGGATCCCCGAGGCAAGTTGAAAAGACTTGTATCCAAAGAATCAGGAAGTGAACCACTCTAGGAATCAGAAGAGAGATTCTTAAGATAAGAATATGCATCTCCCATACTTAATTCTAAAGTGGAGAAAACTTCTACACTCTCCAGGGGAGAAAACAATGGGACAAATAAATATAGGCTCTTATTGCCTCTTTTCCTCTTTCCCAAGGAGAAAGAGCACCCAAACAGAGTCTGGTAGTGAGCTTGGAAATTAGAAATTGTCTGTGAGCATGAATCGCCCTATTCTGGTTTCCTTCTGTTTTAGCAATGATTGTCTAGTATCTTCTTCCTCATTACAAAAAGATTACAATTGCTGGCTCTGAAATTTTGGGTAGGTTCATACAATGCATGGAATTGGGTGTTAGGAAGTCCAATTTTGCCTAGAGAGTCACGATTTCGCCAATAAATCTGATCTGTAAGAAAAGATGATATTTCAGTCTACCACCTGACTCTTGTTTTTACTTCCAAATTGGATTTGAATTTGAAAGTGGGCTGGATAGAGAAGAGATTGATTAAATATAACCCTTTTATTGTAGTACATGTCTAATTTTTCACCTCTCACATTTGCCATACTTCACTGGGGGTAGAGAATACTTCACCATCCTATTTAAATTGGGTTTGGTCATATGATTGCCTTAGTGAGTGAGATATGAAAGTAGTGATAGTGGGCTGTTACATGTTTCCTATTCTCCTCCTGGATTTCTACTAACCACCGTTAGAAGAGCAGAACCCAATTAGCTGTGGAGCCTGCTCCCCTCGGAGCAGACTTGAACTCATCATACTGTTGTGCTGGGCTGCCCCATTGACCTTGTACATTCATGAGAAAATAAATGTTTTGTTATTTTAAGTCAATAAGAATATAAGGTTGTTTAAGATGCAATTAAAACAAAGAGCCCAGAACCTCAGAGGCAATGCCAAGGAATTGCCAGGGAATCAAATGCATACTAACAACCTAGCTCCAGTTGCTGTTCCTGCCAAAAAGCAAAGGAGAAGAAGAAGCAGACATCTCTCTTCCCAGCACCAAATGGTGAACAATCACCTACAAAAATTGTCCTTTTTTTGTGGGTTGGAGATTTTAATCTTAGAGCCAGGACAGAACTGGGAAGAGGATAAAGACTGATGTGGAATACTTTTTTTACAGGCTGATGTGTTATATATTTATTTTATTTTATTTTATTTACATCTTTGTTGGAGATAATTGCTTTACAATGGAGTGTTAGTTTCTGCTGTATAACAAAGTGAATCAACTATACATATACATATATTCCTATATCTTCTCCCTCTTTCATCTCCCTCTCACCCTCCCTATCCCACCCCTCTATCTGGACACAAAGTACTGAGCTGATCTCCCTGTGCTATTCTGTTGCTTCCCACTAGCTATCTATTTTACATTTCGTAGTGTATATATGTCCATGCCACTCTCTCCGTCACAACTTACCCTTCCCCCTCCCCATGTCCTCAAGTCCATTCTCTATATCTGAGTCTTTATTCCTGTCCTGCCCTTAGGTTCTTAAGAACCTTTTTTTTTTTCTTTTAGATTCCATACATATGTGTTAGCGTACGGTGTTTTTTTTTTTTTTCTCTTTCTGACTTACTTTACACTGTATGACAGTTTCTAGGTCCATCCACCTCATTACAAAGAACTCAATTTTGTTTCTTTTCATGGCTGAGTAATATTCCACTGTATATATGTGCCACATCTTCTTTATCCAGTCATGTGTCAATGGACACTTAGGTTGCTTCCATGTCCTAAGTGTTGTAAATAGACCTGCAATGAAAACTGTGGTACATGGCTGATTTTTTATTATGGTTTTCTCAGGGTATATGCCCAGTAGTGGGTTTGCTGGGTCGTCTGATAGTTCTATTTTTAGTTTTTTTAAGGAACCTCCATACTGTTCTCCATAGTGGCTGTATCAATTTACATTCCCACCAGGAGTGTAAGATGGTTCCCTTTTCTCCACACCCTCTCCAGCATTTATTGTTTGTAGATTTTCTGATGATGGCCATTCTGACCGGTGTGAGTTGATACCTCACTGTAGTTTTGATTTGCATTTCTCTAATGATTAGTGATGTTGAGCATCCTTTCATGTGTTTGTTGGAAATCTGTACATCTTCTTTGGAGAAATGTCTATTTAGGTCTTCTGCCCAATTTTGTATTGGGTTGTTTGTCTTTTTTATATAGAGCTGCATGAGCTGCTTGCATATTTTGGAGATTAATCTTTTGTTAGTTGCCTCATTTGCAAATATTTTCTCCCATTCTGAGGGTGGTCTTTTCATCTTGTTTATGATTTTGTGTGCTATGCAAAAACTTTTAAGTTTCATTAGATCTCATTTGTTTGTTTTTGTTTTTATTTCCATTTCTCTGGGAGGTGGGTCAAAAAGGATATTACTGTGATTTATGTCATAGAGTGTTCTGCCTAGGCTTTTCCTCTAAGAGTTTTTTAGTGTCTGGCTTTACACATAGGTCTTTTAACCATTTTGAGTTTATTTTTGTGTATGGTGTTAGGGAGTATTCTAATTTCATTCTTTTACATGTAGCTGTCCAGTTTTCCCAGCACCACTTATGGAAGAGGCTGTCTTTTCTCCATTGTATATTCTTGCCTCCTTTATCAAAGATAAGGTGACCATATGTGCATGGGTTTATCTCTGGGCTTTCTATCCTGTTCCATTGATCTATATTTCTGTTTTTTTGTGCCAGTACCATACTGTCTTGATTACTATATCTTTGTAGTATAGTCTGAAGTCAGGGATCCTGACTCCTCCAGCACCGTTTTTCTTTCTCAAGATTGCTTTGGCTATTAGGGGTCTTTTGTGTTTCCATACAAATTGTGAATTTTTTTATTCTAGTTCTCTGAAAAATGCCAGTGGTAGTTTGATAGGGATTGCATTGAATCTGTAGATTGCTTTGGGTAGTAGAGTCATTTTCACAATGTTGATTCTTCCAATCCAAGAATATGGTATATCTCTCCATCTGTTTGTGTCATCTTTAATTTCTTTCATCAGTGTCTTATAGTTTTCTGCATACAGGTCTTTTGCTTCCTTAGGTAGGTTTATTCCTAAGTATTTTATTCTTTTTGCTGCAGTGGTAAATTGGAGTGTTTCCTTAATTTCTCTTTCAGATTTTTCATCATTAGTGTATAGGAATGCAAGAGATTTTTGTGTGTTAATTTTGTATCCTGCTACTGTACCTAATTCATTGATTAGCTCTAATAGTTTTCTGGTAAAATCTTTAGGATTCTCTATGTATAGTATCATGTCATCTGCAAACAGTGAGTTTTACTTCTTCTTTTCTGATTTGGATTCAATTTATTTCTTTTTCTTCTCTGATTGTTGTGGCTAAAACTTCCAAAGCTATGTTGAATAATAGCTGTGAGAGTGGGCAACCTTTTCTTGTTCCTGTTCTTAGAGGAAATGGTTTCCGTTTTTCACCATTAAGAATGATGTTGCCTTTGGGTTTGTCATGTATGGTCTTTATTATGTTGAGGTAAGTTCCCTCTATGCCTACTTTCTGGATGGTTTTTATCATAAATGGGTGTTGAATTTTTTCAAAAGCTTTTTTCTGTATTTATTGAGATGATCATATGGTTTTTATTCTTCAATTTGTTAATATGGTATATGACTTTGTTTGATTTGCATATACTGAAGAATCCTTGCATCCCTGGAGTAAACCCCACTTGATCATGGTGTATTATCCTTTTAATGATCCTTGTAAATTCTATTTGCTAGTATTTTGTTGAGGATTTTTGCATCTATGGTCATCAGTGATATTGTTTGGGTTTTTTTAAATTTTATTTTATTTATATATTTTTATACAGAAGGTTCTTATTAGCTATCTGTTTTATACATATTATTGTATATATGTCAATCCCAATCTCTTAATTCATCCCACCACTACCACCCCTGCTTTTTTACAGATATGGTACATATATAAAATGGAATATTACTCAGCCATAAATACGAATTAAATTGGGTTATTTGTAGGGCTGTAGATGGACACGGAGACTTTTTTACAGAGTGAGGTAACTCAGAAAGAGAAAAACAAATATCATACATTAATGCATATATGTGGAATCTAGATAAACGGTACAGATGAACCAGTTTTCAAGGCAGAAATAGAGACACAGATGCAGAGGACCATGTATGGATGTCGAGGGAGGAAAGTGGGATGAATTGGGAGATAGGGATTGACATATATACAGTAATATGCATGAAATAGGTAACTAATAAGAACCTGCTGTATAAAAAATAAAATAAAATTTTAAAATTCCTTTTATAAAAATAAGTAGTATATTATATTTAGTAACTATTATGAAATTGTTAAATTTTGATCTGAAATAATATGTATATAAACCTTTGAAATTAAAGGTTGAGAAAGGAAAAAAAAAGACAGATACATCATGTAGAGGAGGTATAAAATTCTTCCCGTAACTCAGAATGTTCAGTATATTACTTTAGTATAATTCTCTTACTTTTAATTGTAAATGTAGAAATGCTATTCAAACGTATTAAGAGCTTATATGAAGTAACTGTATTCATTTTCAGTGTTCTCAATTTAAGCTACATATTTTTCCTGTCAGTTCTTTACTTTTGCTGCACAAGTTCATATAGTTTTGTTGCTACATTTCAGATCAGAGGTGCCAAATACTCATGTAACATCTGTGAAAATGACCCCTCTTAAGTGGTGTAAAACCAAGATAAGAGACTGTGTAACATTTTCAAGTGTGTAACATTTTCAAGTATATGAGACACAAGAGGTCATCTCTAGGTTTTTTTTTTAAAGGGTGAAAAAAACCTCACAGACACCAAGTTTTGTTGCCATGCTAAAAGTCATACATCTGGTATACAAGTAATTGAGGCAGGGGTAAGAACCAGGTTTAATAACTATTAGTGATTTTTCTTTTCACTATATCATCATTTTCAGTCTGCAAATTCACCACTTTGAGAAAACACATCTTAAATAGAAACTATTTCGTTAGTCAATATTAATCTTTAGAATTATTTACATATAATATTGTCTTATATTTAGATGAATGATTCATTTTATATTGATAAGTTAAACACACACACACACACACACACATACACACACACATTCTCTCTCAGATGTAACCTGAATTCGGCTATATTGTTACATAGAAGAAAGAGCCCAGAATTTGGAGTCAGACATGCCTGGATTCAAATTCTGCTGTATCATTCTACGATCTTATTAAATTTCTTTTTTGTTTGTTTCTCTCCTCCTTCCCTTACTCCTTCTTTATTCCTCTCTATTTCTCCCTTGTTTCCTCCCACATTCCCTTATTTTCTTCCTTCCTTCTTTTCTGAATAATTTAGCCAAAAGCATTAGGTACTCCAAATTGAGAAAGGGGACCTGGCTTGCCAGGGGTTGGAGCCCCAAGAGAGAAAAGTGAGCGAGAAGGGTCCAACTGGGTCAAGAGTTCAGTTACACACAGGAAGACTTAGTAATAAGTATATGTTGAGGATAATAGGAGTTAGGTTTCTCACAATAGGAGAAAATGTAGCTAGCTTACATTACCCATCCTCCCTTGCAGTTAGGTGCAGTCATGTGAAATGTGGGCTGAAAGGATACCTGTCACTTAAGACCTCCAAGTGTTTTCATGTATTCTTTTTCTTTTCAACTGCCTAGAATGCATACAAAGCCCAGAACAGACTTAAAAAAAATTCGGAAAATAAGATTAAAAATAAGAAAAGGGGGTTGCTAAAATGAGCGTTGTGCTGGAAGGGGATTGGAAATATTGGCATGCATTCACAGTTTTCAATATAGATAGAAAAATAAGACAGACAGACACAGAAATAGAGATGTAAAAGTGTGGGAGTGTGTGTGTGTGTGTATATGTGTATACATGCATTTCCTATCTCTGTTCACTAAGAGGACCTCAGGGCAGTGATGTTCTAGTAGCAATAGATAAACCAAACCCATGATCTTGGTTTCTAGATACTAATCCTCACTGAAAGCAACCAGAGCTTCTTGAAATAATTATTGGTCCTAGGATTAGGTCAGAAAAAGTTCAAGAAGGAAAATCTTGCTTGATATGAAAATAATGAAGTACTCAATGATGTGGAAACATGTCAAAAAGACACACAGCACAGCTTTAGGGCCACATCTGGGAGAACTTATGGTATCTTATTATGGATCATTTTGAGTAAAATATAGAGTTACAAGTACACAATTCAATAAATAAATAAATGGATAAATTGAATGAGAAAGGGTTCTTAAAGCAGAATGACCAATCATATACATTGAAGGAATGATGGAATTAGGATAACACCTTTTGGCAATAATCATAGCTTAGTTTACTTAACATGATGTCTTCAAGGTTCATCTATGTTGTAACATGTGTCATAATTTTATTTCATTTATAGGCTAAATAATAATACACTGGATGTATATACTACGTTTTATTTGCCTATTCATCTGTCATTGGACATTCGGGCTGTTTACACCTTTTGGCTATTGTGAATAATGCTTCTTGTGGACAGTGGTGTAAAAATATCTGTTTCAGTCTCTAATTTCAATTCTTTTGGGCATCTATCTAGAAGTAGAATTGCTGGATCCTATGGTAACTCTATGTTTAATTTATTGAGGTTCCATCATACTATTTTCCACAGTGACCACACCATTTTATATTACCAGCAGAGATGCACAGTGTTCCAATTTCTCTACATCCTAACCAGCACTTGTTTTTTTTCCCCTTTTTCTCTTTGATCTGTTGAATTCTCTAAAGTAGAAATATTTCTACAGAGCAAGATAAATTTAATAGTCCATTTCCTCTGTGATTACTATCTTTTCCTGTTAATCATTTAGCAACTTATAGAACTTATCCTACTAGGCAAGCACTTCTATCAGTTATGAATAGTCCATTGCCTGAAGCTCATGAGAATCTGAATTCTCATTAATGACTCTTTTACCAGGACTTGAGTGTCAGTGTCAACTTGATGACAATATATATATATACCAGTGATCAATTCTGATGAACAAAACTGCATTGTATTTCATTCAATAAATATTTCTTAAGTGTCAGATACTTTGGTGCTAAGGCAAAATCGTAGGTAGAAAGAAAATAGTCTCTACCCGTCATGGCATTCACAGACTAATGGAGACACTAATCTAACAATATGTCATCTAAAGATGACATAAATAAATATGAAATTACAGCAATAAGAGCTATGAAGAATAGTAACCTAACAGTTCATAACCTGATCTGAATTTTTCTTCCTTTCACGTTAATGAAAACAAGTCTTTATTAAGTTATTTTTAATATCAGAAAAGTGAAGCTGTCAAAACTTTCTTTATAGCAAATGTATAATATCAGTGTTTTGATCATTTTAAATTAAAGGCCCTTTATAATAAAATATATGAGTAAAGTGTAAACTTTACTCAAATTGAATTTATAATCCCTATGAGTTTACTGAATATGTAACGAAAGAGTGTAATAAAATTTGCAAAGACTAAATTATACTGACAGTTTATTGTTTTTTGTTTATGGTGTTTAAAAACAGTACACACTCTTAATATACGTCAGTTCCCTGGCTTGTTAGTTGCACTGTGCAATGAAACAAAATATAAAATACGTTCTTAATGAACTTTCATTCATATCTACAAGATGGCAGTTTAAGATTAGGTTTTAATTCTGATATTTAACTATCCTACAAGCAATTAGCATTACATCATAATATATCTTTTATATACTGAAAAAATCAAAATAGAAGCCATTATTTGTGAACTTTTATATGAAATGTAACACTTCAGCTGGAAATAAAAAAAGTGTCAATTAATCAGTATACATAGGATATCAATGTTTTTATACTGATGAGAAATAAAAGGCTGTTTTGTGTTCAGAAAACTATTTCAAAAAATAATTAGTGGGAAAATCCACCATATAATGTCCCTTCAGTATCTGCACAGATCAAACAAAACTTTGCTAAAAAAGTCACTTAAAACTGAGATCTGAAAGACAAGTAAGACTTTTTACCTTGGAGAAGAGAGAATGGTAGATAAAGAAAAGGGGTTTCTAGGAAAAGGCAACAGATAGTAAAGTCCCTCTGAATGGAGGGAACATGATGAAAGAAAGCTTATTTGAGTGGGGTGAGGAGTGAGTGAATACTTGGTGCAAAATAAGTTCTCTGAGGTCAGTAAGAACCAAATTATGTGAAGCCTTGCAGTCTACATAGAAGGGTTGTGTCCTTTCATGATAAAACAATGAAAATATATGAAAGGGTTTTAAACAAAAGATGCCTTTTAATTGTCAATGTGAGGAAGTCCGTTAGCAGTTGGTATAACATGTTAGGTACACAGAGGAGAGGTCTAAGAGGTTGACTTGAGCTTGGGAATATTAGTATTTTGTTTGTGATTAAAACTATATGTATAAATGGGATTTCCATGGACAGGATTAAGAATCAGAAGAAAAAGAAACAGGGCTCAAACCTCGAAGAGCTCTAACCTTTAAATGGTCCAGATTAGCAGGAGAATGAGATAGAAAATTATCAACCGGTAATACAAACAACAGTAAACAAACACACACAAAACAAGCAAAGACAAACCCAGGAAAAGGCGGAGGTTGAAAGTAAAAAGAATGGGGTGTTTTTAGAAGGGCACAGCTAATGATCTCACAGTGTTGCATGTGGCTGGAATGTCAAGTGAGGTGACAACTGGAAACCTTCCACTGGATTTAGGAACACACTGAAGTCATTGGTTACTTTAGAAAAGTTGTGGGAAGAAACCATGGAAAAGGAGACCTATTGCAACAGACCAAGAAGCAGTGGGAGGTAAAAAAAAAAAAATCACCACTGGCAAGAGGCACAATTTTTTCAAGACTTTTGGTTACGGAGACGTCAGAAATGTAGGGCAGTGCCTGGAAGTGTGTTTGTTAGAGGGAGAGGTTATTTTATTTTTGTTTAAATATTAAAGTCTTGGATTTATTTAAATGCTGATGAGAAGGATCTAGGTAAAATGTGAGGAAACAACAACTGAGGCATCTAAGATCTAGAGAGGATAGGCTCAATGCCCAGATGGAAGATGTTCTTAGATCAGTAGGATATATATATATATATATAAACAAAAAGGAATAAGGACAGTATGGGTGCAGGGAGGTTTATGGTTGAATGCTCACTCTATTTCTGGCTCTGCTTCAATATACATGACTTTGGAAATCACCCACATTTTCAGGACGTGTTTCCTTATATGAAAATTAAAGAAAAATAGTTGAATAACTTACTACTTAAATCCCCTTCAATCTTAAAATTTATTAAAGCTTTCTTATTTTCAATTCTTCCAATGCCAGAAGTTTTATATCTTGTATACCATTGGAATTTATGTGAATAGTTGGTTTGGTCTCATTTTTGGCAAATTGTGTGGTGCATAAAGATCTTGTGTGTGAGATACAGTGAATTAATAAAATATTTTTTTTTCTTTTGTTCTCCCTCATCATACTTGCTGATGTGAGCAGTAGTTTGTCATGGCATTTCGACAACTACAAGGGCTAAAACTCTCAACAAAATTAAGAAAAACTAGTTTCAAGGAACTTTCATCCTGGTTATAATTCTTCTTCTCTGAGGTAGGGACTTCAGACCTTACTTTTCTAAATACTTCTCAAAAACCACCTTTATTGAGGTATAAATTATATACAAAAACTGCATGTTTTTAATGTACACAATTTGGTGAGTTTAGACATATGCATACACCTGTGACACCATTAGGATGACTGTAATAAAAACAACAAAAGACAAGAGTTGGCAAAGATGTGGAGAAAAAGGGACCCTTGTTCACTGGTGGTGGGGTTGTCAACTGGTGCAGCCACTGTGGAAAGCAGTATGGACGTTCCTCACAAAACTAAAAACAGAACTACCATATGACCCAGTGATTCCCCTTCTGGGTGTATATCCTAGAGAACTGAAATCAGGATTTCAAAGATATATCTGTATATAACATTGTAGCACTGTCAACAATAGCCAAGTACTTGACATATTATGAACACACAGGTCTTTTATTGTAGACTTTTAAGCATCCAAAGCTAATTAATGGTTGTTTAAATTACATGCTCTTAAATGTTCTACCTGACCTCAAGTTTTTCATTGTATTTTTAAAAAGTAATAATAATAATGGTTAAATCATTTTGGAACACAATTGTAAAATTTAAGACTCTGGCTTCAACATTTCAAAAAGGGGTGAAATTATATGATTCGTGTGGACCATCACAAAAACATCTGAAACCATCACAAAAGACATACAGTGCTGTCAGTGTGGGCTAGGTATTCTTACTTTTGCCCTTAGAGTGGTGTCATTGTTATTGGGTCCATTTATGAACCAGTTAATTTGCTTCCCTGTAAACACGTTCCTTACTACAAGTCCTCCTGTCAGTATCAATACTGCCTCTTATAGAGAAAGAAATGTGTCTTCCTGTCTTAATAAAATATCTGGCAGCAATGATAACAAGACTTTCCCCTAAAGCAAGGGGCTTATGACTCAGTCAGCCCTTTCTGACAAAGCAACTCTTACTCTCTATAGCTCCACCTCACACCTCTTCTTTTAATTCTCCTTCTAATCATTATTTCCCTCAGACTTAAACAAACAAAAACTACTTTGAGAAATATGATGTATAGACAGCTTACTTATTTATTTTACTTGACATTCAAGACTCAATAGACTTTAAAATGGATGCTTAAACACAATTTTCTTGATACCTGGTGAATAAAATTGATCAGTTACTTCCTATGAAAGAGTCTCCTTCAAATTTGCCGTCTGTTATTCTTTATTTTTTAAATTAAGACTGTGTTGAGAATTTACCTAGTTACACAGTTTCTATATTTCCATTATAACTCAAGCTACTTTTTATTTTATCTTTAAGCACACATTGTGGTTTTGAGCCACTAGTGAAAATGCCTGGAGCACTGCAGGAAAATTGACTTCCAGTATTTTCATATTTTCATTTATGGGTTACTTCTGAACAATTTTTGAAGAGGGTGCTGCCTGAGTCATAGTTGGTCTTGTCAGCAGCAGGTATGGATCAGGCACCAGGGGGCAGGCTTGGATCACAAAAGTTTGTCAGCACTTGATTGTTTTCAAGAGGAATAAGTGTGTGGCTGTACATACAACAGTGGTACAATCAATTTATTCAACAGATTGCATCTTCAATAAAAATAAGCCACTTTGTAACAGTTTAAAGCATTCAAGAGTTATATAAAATTTTACATTTTATATTTCTGTAAAATTTTAAAAAATAAACTTTTTCAATTCCAATGTTGCAACATTCTGTTTAATTTTACTCATAATATATTGATACAGATGATTTTTTTATTTAAAGATGGTAACTGCCCTCTAAATCTTTACTCTATATGACAGTTTTTTTAAAAAAAACTAACAAATAAATAGAAAAAAATAATATATAGGCAAAATAATTTGGAATCATAGACCTTTTAAAATATTTCATTTTGTCTATATCCATTTTATTATGGAAAACTTAGAAATAACTTATGTGCAAAAAAGAAAAAAAATACTAAGCAGCTTTAATTCCAGTATCCAAAGAGAACCAATGTTATCATTCGGTGTACTTCTCTTAAGATGGATTTTTAAATCAAGTTGCCTCTATCTATCCTAATCTGTCTAACTTTTTCAAACATGAGATCAAGGCATTGTGTGGTCTGCTTCTATTTTTCCTTTAATAATTTACTGTTGACATTTTTTCTGTCATTGAATATTCTTCCACATCGTGATGTGTGACAACTTTGTAGTATTATATTGTATCAATGTGCATAATTTATATACTCAGTACTTTAGGTTATTTAGATTATTTACAACATTTTGATAAGTTCTTTTCAAATAAAAATAAAACATATTCTTTGGTTTACCAAACAAATTGACCATAATGCGTGTAGCATTTTTATTTTCAGAACATTTTATTCATTGAGAAGAACAATATAGTTTACTTTCAAAGTAAAGATTCATTTCAGATACGGATAGTGCGCTAATTTACAGCCTTTTGAAGAAAGGTGAATCACAATTTACAGGCCAGTTTTCACACTCATTTAAGGTATTAGTCATCTCTTCCCTAGAGCATGCCATTAAATCACATTTAATAACCACTTGCCAAAAGAGGTCATTTGAAATGTGGTTCCTCACTGTGACTCAGAATATGATAAATTTATCCAGTTCCCATTATTTAAGTCATCCTTATTTGATGCCACTTGACAACACATTAATGGAATGTTTTCCCATATTTCAAGGGATGTTTCTGTGTTGATGCATGTATAGGTAAGTGTCAATGAAAACTACAGTGCTTAGAATAACTCCTGAACACATAAAAGTGAAACTATTGAGGACTACTCTGCTTTTGGAAATTACAACTCAATTTTCAAGGTGTTTGTGCTGATACAGATTGTACAAATAATTATAAAATTAGACAATCAGTGATGGCAATCAGTGTGAACTTGGGCAAGTTTTTCAAAACGTCTTTATACCCCAGGTTCTTCTTCTGCAAAGCAGGATGGGCCAGAGCTATATTTGGAAAGTCACTGTGAGTGTTAGAAACGTTTATTATATCTAAATCACTTTGCTGTACTGAAACACAGCATTATAAATTAACTATACATCAATAAAAAAAGTAGTTAGAGAACTAGTATCTGTTTATAATGAATCTATGTTGCCTGGCCCCCATTAATCCACACTGAAAGTGGGCAAGGACATCATACTGTGTAACATTTAACTGTCCCAAAGTCTCATGTTCATTAACAGGAGCCAGGCTGAGGCTTACTCTTGATGTAAACCTTCCCTCCCCATCAGGATCAAGAGTAAACCCAGGCATTTCTAGATTTTCAACCCCAGCTTCAAAAGTCACTAGAGGATCCACAAACCGGAGTTAAGACCAGCCCTCACAGACCTCTTTGCCTCCATTAAGAATGTTCAAATATTACTGGTGGGAATGTAAAATGGGGCAGTCATATTGAAATAAAGTTTCACAGTTTTACATAATGATAGACATAGAGTTACCACACAGCCCAGCATTTCCAGTCCCTGTTATATGCCCCCCCAAAATAGAAAATTACATCCACACAAAAATTTGAACACGAATGTCCATAGCACCATGATTCATAATAGCACAAAAATGGAAACAACCTAAATCTATCACCTGATGAATGGATTATAAAAATGTGTTATATCCATAAAAAGGAGTCTTATTTAACAATAAAAAGGGATGAACTACAGATAGATTCTACAGATTGTATGGACCTTTAAAACATTATGCTAAGGGAAAGAAACCAGTATAAAATACCACATATTTTATGATTCCATTCATATAGAATATCCAGAATGGGCAAATGTGTAGAGACAGAAGGTAAGTTAAAGTTGCCTATGGCTGAGAATGGGGAGGTAGGGAGGAAGATTGGGGAGTGAATGTTAATGGGTTCAGAGTTTCTTTTTGGGTTGAAGAAAATGTTCAAAAATTGCACTGTGGTAATGGTTGAATAACTCTGTGAGTATACTAAAAACCATGGGATTGTACACATTAATGCATGAATTGTATGATATATTAATTATTTCTCAATAAAGATGTTGGACTTAACCAACTCTCCCCACCCTTCATCCTCCACACTCAGGGCTTCCCCAAAACTCTCCTGAACTATTTATCAGGACAGATCTTATTATATTCTTTACTCCTGTTATTCCAGGTACCACAAAAACTCCTAGAATGTCAGGTCACCCTTTACTTCCTCATTTTAATCACTATAAGACTCTGCATATGTCCTATTCCCTCACTCCTGCCTTACTAAATACTCCTTTGCCTTCTTGCTTTAAGTAAACCCTGGTTCTCTCCTAAAACCAATGTTTTTTTTTTTTTTTTTTTCCTAAAACTCTCAACTAGTGGCTCTTTCTTCTCTCATAGACTTCATTCTAGTAGGTCTGGAGGTGATGATAATGTTTTCTTTGCCCTTCATTTCTATTTTCAGAAGTTTCTCTTTTTGTTTCCTAAAATTCTTAATCTTGAATCTATGTCTTTGGATTATAGTAATTAACTTTCTTATATCATTATCTTCCACCAAAGTTGTTCTGAGTTTCTTAACAATTTTAGTTTATGGTTCACGGACAGTCTGTCTCCCAACCACTTTTATATTAACTCTTGATGATTTGGATAGCTACAAAAATAAACATTCCAATATACTGGCCTCCAAGTTCTACTATTTATTCTCCATTATTCTACCCCAGCTACATATTCCCACAATCCTGTCCAGATTTCACTGTCCAATATGGTAGCCACCAGCCACATGTGACCACTGATCACTTGAAATGTGGCTAGTCTGAACTGAGATATGTTGAAAGTGTAAAATGTACACTGGATTCCTAATACTAATAAGAATGTGATATATCTCATTAATTTTATACTAATTGCATATTGCAGTGATGATATTTCATCTGTATTGAATTAAGTAAAATATATTAGTAAAATAATTTTAGCCTTTCTTCTTACTTTATTAAAAATGTAGCTACTAGAAAAATGTAAACCCACATGTGGCTTTTATTTGTGGCTCACATCATATTTCTATTGGGTAGTACTGCCATAGGCCTTGGCATTACTAATAATTGCAATGACCCTTTTATTCCAGTTTCATGCATTCAGCTCTTCATGTCACTTCCTATCTTTAATGTCACCACCTGCTCTAGTGCCCAAACTTTAAGACTTATTCAACCATACTTTGATCTCCAACTGTCTGATTCTATGATTCTTTCCCTTTGATTCATTACTTTAATCTCGTCGTTTTTCTCTTTCTATGCAGCTTAAACTCTTTGGACTATGATTATAATAACTGTCTGTATTCCCTTGTTCTTCTCTCCCTTCATCGAACTTACTTGCCAAGCCCAACCCTAGTTCCCACCTTCTCCTCCAAGTCTCAGTACAGCTGGATATAACTGGATAATAACACATTACTATGTTAGTATCATCATGTCATTCCTGGAACATGCCAGGAACACTGTGATCACTCTTCCAGATATGCATTTCTCCTAGATATTTCCATGGCTAGCTCCTCCGTCCTCCTCAAGTCTTTGTTCAGATTTAACTTTTCTAATGAAAATTATTCTGATTACTCTAAAGTTGCAATCTTCACCTCCTTCCAACCTCTCTGAATTGTCCTTAAACCACTCTGTTTTATTCTTTTTGGTTTTTTTTTTTTACTGAATTATTTTCCTTTTATCAAAGTGAAATATACTTAATATTGTTGAATGTAATCTCCACAGGAGCATGGATCTTGTTTTGTTCCCTATGGAGGCCAAATTTCTGGCACAATGACTGCCAGAGTATGATGCTCAACAAATATTTATTGAACACATGACTTAATAAATAAAAATTATTTTTCAAATTTAAATCTAATATTCATGTCACCAAAGATCACACACGTTTAAAATAATATGTGCCTATTTTAAAACAGCTTGTCTACATTTTTTTCTACTTGATTCAAGGCAATAAGCAAACAATTATGTATTTTTTCTCCATTTCCCTCTTGATCTCACAGGTAGGCACGGTGACTGAGATATTTGGAAACACTGACAGGGCCACATACAAAAAATATTAATATAAATGATAAAGTATGATTATAACTTTAAGGAGCAATAGACTGCAATTATACAACCAGTGTATTAATATACATTCAATAGATTGACTAAAAAGGATATTCCTTCATGACTTTCAAAAAGAACTGAAGGATAAAATACATGCTTTTCATTTGGAAATGTTAAGATACCTACAGCCACAATTGTAACTGCTGATTTAAAAAAAAAAAAAAAGCTTTATAAAAATTTCCTGAAATATTCATGGAAGTTTATATTCACTAAATAATACCTGTAAAAAAAAGTTACATAAATTGTCTGTATAAAAAATGATTACATGTCACCTTTGCTAAGAATGAGGTTTGTAAAGGATAAATATGGGATAAATAGCATTTTGTTTCTTTCCTGGGTACAATACCCTATTTCTCCATAACACCTACAAGACTGACTCAACAGCATGATGTCTTTGGTCCTTAGATATGTCCCCTGTCCTAGATCTGCTGCCTTACTGCAGTCACAGTCCCCTCCTCTCCTGCAGTGAAAACATTATCTTTCCAGTGTATCTTACGTTTTTTTCTTTAACTATTTTTAAGTTCCAGGATAATCCTGGGAACTTTGAGTTTCACAAATTTTCCCTGGTGCAGAAATACCATAAATGGAAATACCATACAAATGTGAGATTGTATCACTCTATCATCAGGACACAAAGGAGCTTTATTTGAAATCTATAAAGACAAGGAGTTAGTGGTTGTGCAGGTGTAAATCAGATGATGTGATTTGTCAGTGCAGTTCTTTGTATTCAACTCTCTCTTAACATATTTTAATCTTAAGGAAAGAGGTTCCAAATACAGACAGCCATTACTTTTAATTTAACCATTCAGGGTAGCTGACCTCTAAACAGGGAAAGACTTGAGAAAACTTTTGCTTTATTTGTGTATTTTAATTTTGCTTATATATTTGTTTGTATTCTCTGTGTGGAAAAAAAAATATTGGTAATGGGTCATTTTGCCCAGTTTTATTTTTAAAAGACAAATAACTGATTACAGTGTTATTTTTATAGCTCCCTTCTATTAAAAATTATAAAATAACATTCTATTAAAATGATGAAGAAAACTCTACGGAATAAATATGATTGTTATGTGAACACGAACTGGTAGGCAATCAACATGAGATGGGAATTATTAAGTCAAAATATTTAATCTAAGTTGTATAAATCAGTGGTTGTATGTTTAAAATGTAGTTGTCAGAAATAACTCTATTATTTTACTTTTTGATTGATGTATAAGTTGTAGCAATCTAATTTTCTAACTTCATATTTTAAATATTAATTGACAAATTGAAGTCAAACCCTTACATGTGGAACTGCTGAGAGTTTAAAAATAACATTTTTCCACTAAAAGTGTTTAAAAATGTCATATACTCAATTTAAAAAACGTATCTACCATGCTAGTTTATAATATATGAATAAACATAGTAACAAAATATAGTATATATTTTAATTTTTAATTTAGAAGAATTATTTTTGTTATTAAACATAATTTCTGTGTTTTTATATCTCTTAACCCCCATGTCTTCCCTGGCAGCAACCCCCATCACACAGAAATATATTGACAATCTTTCCCTCAAACCTCAGTGCACTTGGTACCTTTATAATACTGACTAATATAAAAGGAACAGAATTCTTCAAGTAGTTCATGGTAGAGAAAATGTAATTAAAAATGGAAGCACAAAAAATTAAAGTTTCGACAGAAAGATAATTTTTTTTGCTTCCTAAGACTCATAAATATCTCTTGTTCATTTTCAGTAATAGTCATCAAATCAAGGGCATTCTCTAAGTGAAGTCACCATAGGAGTTTAAAAAAAAAAAAAAAACACTCCAAGCTTGCGAGGACCTGTCTGAATGATTTTATTAATAAGTAGGGTGTGTCACCACCAACGTTGCCTTGATGTGAAATTGAGTTTGAAATGACACATGACACATATTTCCCGTGTTCTCCAGTTAACCAGATATTTCTTTTGGGCTTTCCCTTTTTTTTTTTTCCCTGTCATCTGTAGAAGAAAGAATAAAACAAGGGACTCCAGAAGACTCCTGAAGAAGCAGAAACAATTGTCTTATCTCATTCAAAATGCATTCTCGCTGCTGTTCCAGCCACATCTAAGAAGGTCTGCCTAGGTCCTCCTAGTAAGAACTGGCTGAGGAACTCTGGAGCCATGAAAGAGCATTGGAGGCCTTTCTGCTTCAGGCAGAGGAGGGCTTACAGAGAAATAGACTATGATGGTATAGGTGGTATAAAATATATAGTAAACCCGTAGTATAATAAAATGTTTGATTGCTGGTAGAAGAAGACAAAACAAAATATTCTTACCTATGTATGGCTAATCAAGGAAAAAAGAAAGAGCTAAAACTTTAATTACATTTGTTCGGCGGGGGAAGGGGGTGCAGATATGTATATGTAAATTGTATGTTTGTGTCTATTATTTATATTTTATAATTTTGTGAGTTATGATTATCAAAAAGGGGAGTGGTTTGAAACCAGACTTCTGAATGGTGGATCCCTGGCCTCCTGCCTTTTGAAGGAAGTCAAAATTGCCACCTTTTTATATGTAGTCACCCTGGCTCACTTGTCTGAATCCATCCCCTCAGGATAATTTCTTTCTATAAAATAATTAATTCTGGCATAATATACATTCCCATTTTCCTCAGTTCCATCACACACACTCTCATACTCCCACACACACACTCACACACAAGTGATGAGGCTTGAGTGAGGCAATAGAATGTGAAGTTATACATATGCTGAAGCAATGAGGTAAGAGAAAAAAAAATGTACAGAGAAAACAATAGGCAGAGAGGTCAGCAATTTCAGGACCACTATCTGCCACCATACTCTGCTCAGATAGTTCAAACCAAGGCTGCAACATGAACTCACTAAAGCCTCTGGTGACATGGGATATCAAAATAAAATATGATTACTCCATCAGAAATTGCATTTCTGGAGGATTCTGAGAAAGTGTGCCAGAAAGAAAAGGGAAAAGTTGTTTATTATGACAATTTTCCTGTATGTCTAATTGATGTACTTGCAAGGATAAGCATCACCTGTGTGTCAAAAAGTAATGGTCCAAAGTTTATATTAAAGACTAGATCATAGCATTATACCTGCAGTTAGTGGAATCATGATAGTATTCATATAATTGAGACAGTCTTCTCTGGGGTTAGATTTTTAACATAAGAAATTAAACATATATTTGTTTATCAAAAATATTTCAGGAGTTTTATAGTAGCCTGAAGTAAAAGGAAAACATCACCTTCATACTTTTATCTCGGTAGGTGGGACATATGAAATATAAATTATATTATCCATTTCACATTGTTTCTTTCTTGATAAGAAAATAGTACTGATGAGAAAATTTGTCTTATAATTTTTTTCTGAAGAAAATGTGAGTCTCTAGGTGTAGAAACAAATGATTAATTACCACCTACACACTACCACCCAGTTATTTTGAAAATCAAAATGCTCTCTCCCATGGCTCAGATTTTCCACACTGGAAGGAATTCCATCCATTGACTTGAAGAAGAATAATAGTCTAAATAATTATAAAGAAAGATGCCAATCAATCCATTTGAAATTACTATTTGATTTCTGATTTTGCTTTCCAAGGGAATTTATCTGTCCTCCACCCCTGAAACACACACACCCTATTCTAGAAATCAAGTATATGATCAAACATGTTAAAAAATAAAATAATTTTTCAGGAGCCTATAATCAGATAGTAAGAGAAAGTTTCAAGTAAGCCTATCAGGATGGATTTCACTGAGGATTTCCATATTAACCTAAAATAAGAAGTCATGGTATAAAAGTACCCTTTACAGAAAGTACTTCCTCCCTCTTTAATTCCATTATTTGTTATATTATTTTTGTGCTGAATTTATCTACTGTCTAAAAGATTTGATATGTACTGTGGTTATGATTCTAAATGGGGTTAAGTCCTGAGGCTAGGAAGATGATGAAATTTCAAAGGAGTCGTGATCTTGTAAATCACTATCACAGTGTCTTTAGGAAAGGCAGTGTGTTGTTGTGCATTTCATATATCATCCAAGACAGTGGTTGGACTCATTACTGGCTACATATAAACTGTACAATATAAATCACTGACTTCTTATTTCTTCTTAAATTAAAGAGGAATGTGTTTTACAAACAGTAAGAGGATAAAGTGAACACTTCCCCCATGCATATATTGCAAAGACAATTTTCTGAAAAGCAGAGTTGGGGTTTAGTAACATTTCTTTAGTGATTAACAGGCATTCATTAAAGGAAATTTTCATAACTTGATACTTTCATATTTTCTGTAATATTTACTTAATGGACAGGTATATTTACCAAGGATATCTTAGGGAATGGACGTGGTAGACAAGCGCAAAAATAATGGAGGACCTTCAAGATGGCAGAGGAGTAAGACATGGAGAACACCTTCCTCCATACAAATACATCAAAAATACATCTACATGTGGAACAACTCCTACAGAACGCCTACTGAACACTGGCAGAAGACCTCAGACCTCCCAAAAGGCAAGAAACTACCCATGTACTGGGGTAGGGCAAAAGATAAAAGAAAAAGTAGAGACAAAAGAATAGGGACAGGACCTGCACCTCTGGGATGGAGCTGTGAGGGAGGAAATGTTTCCACACACTAGGAAGCCCCTTCACTGGTGGAGATAGGAGGTGGGGGGGGGGGGAAATCTTTGGAGGCACAGAGGAGAGTGCAGCAACAGGGGTGCAGGGAGTAAACTGGAGAGATCCTTGCACAGAGGATAGGTGCCAAACAGCACTCACCAGTCTGAGAGGCTTGTCTGTTCACACTCTGGGACTAGTGGGGGCTGGGAGCTGAGGCTTGGGCTTCGGAGGTCATATCACAGGGAGAGGACAGGGTTTGGCTGTGTTAAAACAGCCTGAAGGGGGCTAGAGTGCCACAGCTAGCTGGGAGGGAGTCCAGATGAAATGTCTGGAAATGCCTGAGGCAAGACACCATTGTTTCAGAGTGTGCAAGGAAAGGAGATTCAGAGCACCGCCTAAACAAGCTCCAGAGATAGCCGTGGCTATTAGTGTGGACACCAGAGACTGGCATGAAATGCTAAGGCAGCTGCTGTAGTTGCCAAGGAGCCTGTGTGCAAGCACAGGTCACTATCCACACCTCCCCTTCCAGGAGCCTGTGCAGCTCACCACTTCCAGGGTCCTGTGATCCAGTGAAAAGTTCCCAAGGCAGACACATGGCAGGCCTAAGGCTGTTGCAACGTCATGCTGACCTCTGACACCACAGGGTAACATTGTATTCTCTACCCTTTCCTCCCCCCCAGCCTGAGTGAGCCAGAACCCCCTAATCAGCTGCTCCTTTAACGCCCTCCTGTCTGGGAGGGGAACAGAAGGCCTCAAGTGACCTACACACAGAGGTGGGGCCAAATCCAAATCTGAACCCCAGGAGCTGTGTGAACAAAGAAGAGAAAGGGAAATTTCTCCCAGCAGCCTCAGGAGCAGCAGATTAAATCTCCACAGTCAATCTGACGAATACCTTAATAGAAAATGAATCAACCCAAAATTGAGACAGAGGACTTTAGGAGCAACTGTAGACTTGGAGTTTGCTTTCTGCATCTAATTTGTTGCTGGTTTTATGTTTATCTTAATTTAGTATTTAGAGTTTATTATCATTGGTAAAATTGTTTATTGATTTGATTGCTCTCTTCCTTTTTTTAATATATATATATATATTTTTTCCTTTTTCTCTTTTTGTGTGTATAAGCATTCTTCTTTGTGTGATTTTGTCTGTATAGCTTTGCTTTTAACATTTTTCTTATAGTTCTGCTGCCATTTTTTCATTTTTATATAGTTTTTAGAGCTTGTTATCATTACTGGATTGGTTTTTTGGTTTGGTTGCTCTCTTCTTTCTTTTTTGTTTGTTTCTTTTTTATTGCATTTTTATTTTTAATAATAATTATTTTTTTTATTTTAATAACTTTATTTTATTTTATTTCTTCTTTCTTTCTTTCTTTTTTATTCCTTTTCTTCTGAGCCGTGTGGCTGACAGTGTGTTGGTGATTTGACAGGGTGTTGGGCCTGAGCATCTGAGGTGGGAGAGCCAAGATCAGGACATTGGTCCACCAAAGACCTCCCAGCCCCACATAATATCAAACAGTGAAAGGTCTCCCAGAGATCTCCATCTCAATGCTAAGACCCAGTTCCACTCAAAGACCAGCAAGCTACACTGCTGGACACCCTATGCCAAACAACTAGCAAGACAGAACACAACTCCACCCATTAGCAGAGAGGCTGCCAAAAATCACAATAAGGTCACAGACACCCCAAAACACACCACCGGACACGGTCCTGCCCACCAGAAAAACAAGATCCAGCCTCATCCACCAGAACACAGGAACCAGTCCCCTCCACCAGGAAGGTTACAAAACACATGGAACAAACCTTAGCCACTAGGGGGAGACACCAAAAACAACAGGAACTAGGAACCTGCAGCCTGTGAAAAGGAGACACCAAACACAGTAAGTTAAGCAAGATGAGAAGACAGAGAAATACACAGCAGATGAAGAAGCAATGTAAAAACCCACCAGACAGAAAAAATGAAGAGGAAATAAGCAGTCTACCTGAAAAATAATTCAGAGTAATGATAGTAAAGATGATCTAAGTCTTGAAAATAGAATGGAGAAAATACAAGAAATGTTTACAAAGACCTAGAAGAACTAAAGAGTAAACAAACAATGATGAACAACACAATAAATGAAATTAAGAATTCTCTAAAAAGGAAACAACAGCAGAATAACTGAGGTAGAAGAATGGATAAGTGACCTGGATGATAAAATGGAAATAACTACTGCAGAGCAGAATAAAGAAAAATAATGAAAAGAATTGAGGACAGTCTCAGAGACCTCTGGGACAACATTAAATGCACCAATATTCGAATTATAGGAGTCCCAGAAAAAGAATACAAAAACAAAAGGACTGAGAAAATATTTGAAGAGATTATAGTGGAAAAATTCCCTAATATGGGAAAGGAAATAGTCAATCAAGTCCAGAGAGTCCAGGAAGCACAGAGAGTCACATCCAGGATATATCCAAGGAGAAACATGCCAAGACACATATTAATCAAATTATCAAAAATAAATACAAAGAAAAAATATTAAAAACAACAAGAGAAAACCAACAAATACATACAAGGGAATCCCCATAAGGTTAACAGCTGATCTTCCAGTGAAAACTCTGCAAGCCAGAAGGGAGTAGCAGGACATATTTAAAGTGATGAAAGGGAAAAACCTACAACCAAGATTACTCTACCCAGCAAGGATCTCACTCAGATTTGACAGGGAAATTAAAACCTTCACAGGGGCCTCCCTGGTGGCGCAGTGGTTAAGAGTCTGCCTGCCGATGCAGGGGATACGGGTTCGTGCCCCGGTCTGGGAGGATCCCACATGCCGCGGAGCGGCTGGGCCTGTGAGCCATGGCCGCTGGGCCTGCGCATCCGGAGCCTGTGCTCCGCAACGGGAGAGGCCACAACAGTGAGAGGCCCGCATACCGCAAAAAGAAAAACAAAAAAAAAACAAAAAAACAAACCTTCACAGACTAACAAACATTAAGAGAATTCAGCAAAACGAAACCAGCTTTATAACAAATGCTATAGGATCTTCTCTAGGCAGGAAACACAAGAGAAGGAAAAGACCTACAATAACAATGCCAAAACAATTAAAAAAAATAGTAATAGGAACATACATATCAATAACTCCCATAAAAGTAAATGGATTAATTGCTCCAAACAAAAGAAATAGACCGGCTGAATGGATACAAAAACAAGACCCATATATATGCTGTCTACAAGACACCTACTTCAGACTGAGTGCCACATACAGACTGAAAGTGAGGGGATGGAAAAAGATATTCCATGAAAATGGAAAACAAAAGAAAGCTGGAGTAGCAGTTCTCCTATCAGACAAAATAAACTTTAAAATAAAGACTATTACAAGAGAAAAAGAAGGACACTACATAATGATCAAGAGATCAATCCAAGAAGAAGATATAACAGTTGTAAATATTTATGCACCCAACATAGGAGCACCTCAATACATAAGGCAAATGCTAACAGCCATAAAGGGGAAATGAACAGTAACACAATAATAGTAGGGGACTTTAACTCCCCACTTTCACCAATGGACAGATCATCCAAAATGAAAATAAAGAAACACAAGATTTAAATCACACATTAAACAAGATGGAGTTAATTGATATTTATAGGACATTCCATCCCAAAACAACAGTATACACTTTCTTCTCAAGTGCTCATGGAACATTCTCCAGGATAGATCATATCTTGGGTCACAAATCAAGCCTTGGTAAATTTAAGAAAATTGAAATTGTATCAAGTATCTTTTACAACCACAACACTATGAGGATAGATATTAATTACAGGGGAAAAAACCCTGTAAAAACTACAAACACATGGAGGCTAAACAATACACTACTTAATAACCAAGAGAACACTGAAGAAATCAAAGAGGAAATCAAAAAAAAAAACACCTAGAAACAACTGACAGTGAAAACACGACAACCCAAAACCTATGCGATGCAGCAAAAGCAGTTCTAAGAGCAGTTCTATAGCAAACAATGCTACCTCAAGAAACAAGGGAAATCTCAAATAAACCACTTAACTTTACACCTGAAACAATTAGAGAAAGAAGAACAAAAAACTCCCAAAGTTAGCAGAAGGAAAAAAATCATAAAGATCAGATCAGAAATAAATGAAAAAAAAAACAAAGGAAATTATACAAAGATCAACAAAACAAAAGCTGGTTCTTTGAGAAGATAAAAAAATATTGATAAACCACCAGCCAGACTCATCAAGAACAAAAGGGAGAAGACTCATATCAATAAAATTAGAAATGAAAAAGGAGAAGTAACAATTGACACTGCAGAAATACAAAGGATCATGACAGATTACTATAAGCAACTATTGCCAATAAAATGAACAATCTGGAAGAAATGGACAAATTCTTAGAAAAGCACAACCTTCTGAGAATAAACCAGGAAGAAATAGAAAATATAAACTGACCAATCACAAGCACTGAATTTGCAAATGTGATCAAAAATCTTCCAACAAACAAAAGACCAGAACCTGATGGCTTCACAGGCAAATTTTACCAAACATTTAGAGAAGAGCTAACACCTATCCTTCTCAAAACCTTCCAAAACATAGCAGATGGAGGAACCCTCCCAAATTCATTCAACAAGGGCACCATCATCCTGATACCAAAACCAGACAAAGCTGTCACAAAAAAATAAAACTACAGGCCAATATCACTGATGAAGATAGATGCAAAAATCCTCAACACAATACTAGCAAACAGAATCTAAAAACACATTGAAAGGATCATACACCATGATCATGTAGGGTTTATCCCAGCAATGCAAGGATTCTTTAGTATACAAAATCAATGAATGTGATAAACCATAGTAAAACATTGAAGTACAAAAACCATATGATCATCTCAGTAGATGCAGAAAAGCTTTTGACTCAATTCAACTCTGCTTATGATAAAAACCTTTCAGAAATTAGGCATAGAGGGAGGTTACCTCAACATAATGAAGGCCATATATGACAAACCCACAGCCAACATCATTCTCAGTGGTGAAAACCTGAAACCATTTCTATTAAGAGCAGGAACAAGACAAGGTTGCCCACTCTCACCACTATTATTCAAGATAGTTTTGTAAGTTTTAGCCACAGCAATCAGAGAAGAAAAAGAAATAAAAGGAATTCAAATTGGAAAGAAGTAAAACTGTCACTGTTAGAAGATGACATGATACTATACATAGAGTATCCTAAAGATGCTACCAGAAAACTATGAGAACTAATTAATGAATTTGGTAAAGGAACAGGATACAAAATTAGCACACAGAAATCTCTTTCATTCCTATACACTAATGATGAGAAATCTCAAAGAGAAATTAAGGAAACACTCCCATTTACAACTGCAAGAAAAATAATAAAATACCTAGGAATAAACCTACCTAAGGAGAAAAAAGACCTGTATGCAGAAAACTATGAGACACTGATGAAAGAAATTAAAGATAATACAAAGAGATGGAGAGATATACCACGTTCTTGGACTGGAAGAATCAACATTGTGAAAATGACTATACTACCCAAAGCAATTACAGATTCAATGCAATCCCTATCAAACTACCAATGGCATTTTTCACAGACCTATAACAAAAATACTGCATGCTAATACATATATATGGAATCTAAAAAAAAAAAAAAAAAAAAAAAAAAGATGGTACTGAAGAACCTAGGGGCAGGACAGGAATAAAGACGCAGACGTAGCAAATGGACTTGAGGACATGGGGAGAGGGAAGTGTAAGTTGGGATGAAGTGAGAGGGTGGCATGGACATATATACAGTACCAGATAAAAATAGATAGCTAGTGGGACACAGCAGCAGAGCACAGGGAGTTCACCTCGGTGTTTTGTATCCACCTAGAGGGTTGGGGTAGGGAGGGTGGGAGGGAGATACCAGAATGAGGTGATATGGGGATATATATATATATATATATATATATATATATATATATATGATTCACTTTGTTATACAGCAGAAACTAACACACCATTGTAAAGCAATTATACTCCAATAAAGATGTTAAAAAAAAGCAAAGAAAAAAAATAATGAAAAGCTAAAGCAAGACATAGAAGAATAGCAAAATGTTACATTTACTCCTGTGAAAATAATATTGCCTCCATTCCAAAATTCTTATACAGAATTATAGAAATAACATGATGTTTGATATGAAGTCATTTTTAAGGAGACAAGACATATATTTCATTCAATTTTAGTATTTCCATTGCCTCATTGTTAGCAACACAAAATGATCAGATAATAACTATTTTTTCCAAAAGAGGGGATATCTAAAATCTTTGTGCCACATGCATACACCCAAATTCTATACAATTTTGACACATATAACATTGATATTACATTGTGTTTTCCTTATCCTGCTAATTATCCCCACAAACTGAAATTATATAATGTTATTTTCTCTGGAAATATCTTTTTATGACCTTCTTCATCAAATTTCCAAATGGTGTTTAAACAATATGGAATGTTTGATTCTCAGATTTTAAAATGTAAAATATCTGCTAGGATGCTTTCTGAAAATGACTGCTTCCTCATAATTTCTTGGATCTTCTTTTGTGAATGAAGAAAAGTAGAAACAGTAAGACATTGATATTAGCAAAAGAATAAAGTTTTGTTCTTTGAATATTTTATTTAACTAATGGAATTTTGTGAATTATTTAGTGACCATGAGACTCTTGTAGTCTTTTAAATCAGTAGGCAAATGTGTGTGGTGGCATTTTCCTCAAAGTTTCACTTCCTTGGTGTAACATATGTTCTTTTCACTAAGAAAATACTATAAAATGCTTGGAAATATGTTTAATGCCAATATGTAAAAATAGTATATAATCTACTTATTGTTGACTTTCCAAGAGGTGTCTAGTATATCTGAATTTTATTTGTCATCAATATCTGAACTTTGACAACATCTATTACGTAGAAAACCATAGAATTCAACTAATTACATTTAACATTTATGTACTAACCATATTTTTTTAACTTAAAATGATATATAAGAACGTTAGTGGTTAAAAATTCTAATCCCGTGAGTGAAAAGTCATGGATTTCTTGGTCTCCATATATTATTCCAAGGTAAAAGTTCATTACAATAACAACTGAATCATAATTTTTACAACACAAAGCTCAGAAACAAATTATTTTTAACATAAAATTCTTCAGCAAAATTATGGTGCAAATACCCATCTTGAAATAATTAACAGAAAGAAAATTAATATGTTTATATACCTTAGAGCATGTGATTTTCATACTAATCTCATGTGACAAATAGGTCATTTTCTTCCCCTTTTCAGACTAATAAAATTGAAATTTTCTATTGAAGGGCACACAATAATTATGTGATAGAGAGAAACCTAGAACTTATGTCTCCTGAATTTACAGCCAGGCTTCTTTTTACTACAGCTAACTGCAATTTTCTGGAGACTTACCATCCTTGACACTCAGAGTATGGGGTTACTTTATATGTGAAAACTACATACTGGGATACTTCATAAATGAAACATAGTTTGATTGGAATGTGCAGTGCATTTTCTTCATGCAAATATTCTTATATAAGGAATTATATGAATTAAAGTTCATTTGAAAGAGCACAACACAGGGTAGAATTTCCAGAATGGTGAAGTAAGGGACTCCAAAAATACATTCCTCCATAAAAACAAGGAGAACATTTGCCCATATTGCCAAAATAAACTCTTTCAGAACTCTTAACTAAAGGCTTAGAGCAGTCCAAGATTTGTTTATATATTCAAGTAAAATAGTTGAAACTTGCTACTCAGGTCAACTATACTCTTACCTATTTTTTGCCTGCTTGATCTATCAAGTAGTGATACAGGAGTGTTGAAATCTCCAACCAGAGAATAGTGGATTTGTTTGCTTTACCTTTCATTTCTATCAGCTTTGTCTCATAAATGTTGATGCACTTTTTTTTTTTTTTTTTTTTTTTGCTGTACATGGGCCTCTCACTGTTGCAGCCTCTTCCATTGCAGAGCACAGGCTCTGGACGCACAGGTTCAGCAGCCATGGCTCATGGGTCCAGCCCCTCCACAGCATGTGGGATCTTCCCAGACTGGGGCATGAACCCGCGTCCCCTGCATCGGCAGGCAGACTCCCAACAACTGCACCACCAGGGAAGCCCAACGCTCTTTTTTAAAAAAGAAATTATTGGAGTATAATTGCTTTACAGTGCTGTGTGAGTTTCAAGTATACAGCAAAGTGAATCAGTTATACATATACATATATCCACTCTTTTAGATTCTCCTCCCATATAGGTCATTACAGAGTATTGAGTAGAGTTCCCTCTGCTTTACAGTAGGTCATTACTAGTTACTATTTTATACATATAGTGGTGTGTATATGTCAATCCCAATCTCCCAATTGATCACTCTCCTCATGACCCCTCTTCTGTTTTGTAGATAAGTACCTTTGTGCCCTTCTTTTAGATTCCACATATAAGTGATATCATATGATATTTGTCTTTCTCCGTCTGACTTACTTCACTCAGTGAGACAATCTTTAGGTCCAACCATGTTGTTGGAAACTGCATTATTTAATTCTTTTTAATGAGTGAGTAACATTCCATTTTATATATGTACCACATCTTCATCCCTCTTTTATTAAGTGTATACATGTTTAGGATTTTATGTCTTTTTGGAGAATTGACCCCTTCCTAAATATGTAACATCCTTTTTATGCTTGATAATCTTCCTGTTCTGAAGTCTGCTATGTCTGACATTAATGTAGATACTCAGCTTCCTTTTGATTATTATAAAAAAATTGGAAATCAATGTATGTAATTTACCATATCAACAGTCTAAAGAAGAAAAATTATATGATTATATCGTTGATGTAGAAAAATCATTTGACAAAATCCAACACACATTCACTGAAAGAAAATCTCAGCAAAGTAAAAATAGATGGCTAGTCCTCAACTTAATTTAAAAAAAAACCTACAAAAGACTACATTAATATCATCCTTGATAAGATACAGCATTTATTCTACTACTGTCAAGAACACATCACTCCTGTTCAACATCATACTGGAAGTCATAGCTAGTGCA
Organism: Mesoplodon densirostris; assembly: GCF_025265405.1. Classification (NCBI taxonomy): domain Eukaryota; kingdom Metazoa; phylum Chordata; class Mammalia; order Artiodactyla; family Ziphiidae; genus Mesoplodon; species Mesoplodon densirostris. The sequence continues at coordinate 17,546,542 of NC_082665.1, forward strand.
AAAGATAAGTAAAAGATATAACAATATGAGATTAAAAGAGAAGAAATGAAATTGTCTTTATTTGAAGATGACATGACTATATTTAGGACAAAAATAATCTACAAATAAAATACTGGAAAGAATATAGCAAGTTGAAGGATAAAAGATCAATATAAAAATGTCATTCTTTTCCAATATACCAGCAACAAACAAATGAAATTTGGAATTAAAAATAAAGCTACCATTTACATTAGCATGAAAAATATAATACTTAGATGTAAATCTTACAAAATATGTTCAGATTATTTTGCAGTAAACTACAAAACAATGACAAAAGTAATCAAAGACGATTTAAATAAATGGAGGGATAGTCTGTATTGTAGTATTGAAGACCCAACCCATCCAGGGTTTCCTCCTCCCATCCATGGCTTTATTATTTTTCTTTGATGAAGGTCTTAAAAACCAAATCACATCTTCCCAACTTGATCTATACACCGATGGAATTCTAATCAGAATTCAAGCAAAACATTTTGAAGATACCAAAAATTTGATTTTAAAATTTTTATGGAAATGTAAAGGAGTTAGAATAACCAACACTGTACTGAAGAAGATCATGAAGTTGAACAATGCAAACTACATAGTTCAAGACATAAAGCTAGAGTAAGTATGAAATTGATAAAAGAATAGACAAATATATTAATGGACCAGAATACAGAGACAAAAATAGATCCACACAGATATAATCAACTGAATTCTGACAAAAGAACAAAGGCAGTTCAATGTAGAAAGCATAGTCTTTTCAACAAATGGTTCTTGATCAATTGGACATACTTACATGGGGAAAAAAAAAGAACCTAAACACAGAACTTACACCTTTAAAAAATTAACTCAAAATGCGTGATGGACCTAACTGTAAAATTTAAAACTATAAAACTCCTAAATAAAGCACAGGAGAAAATATATGTGATTGTGTTTGGTACTTAATTTTAGGTACAAACAAAAGAGGAAATCCATCAGAGAAAAATAGATAAGCTGAACTTGATAAAAATTTAAAAGCTTCTGCTCTGAGAAAGACACTCTTAAGATAATATGGTTTCTAAACCATAGACTAGAAAATACATTAAAATATATATGTGGTAAATGACTTTTAACCAAAATATACAACAGACTCTTAAAAATGAACAACCTAATTAAAAAATGGCAAGATATCTGAACAGGCACTTCACCAAAAAGCTATACAGTTGGCAAATAAATAGATACAACAATGTTCATAATTTTTCTTAATGTGATACCACTACACACCTACTGAAATAGACAATATTCAAAAAACTGACAATACCAATTCCTGGCAAGAATGTAGAGGAACAGAAATTCTTTCTTATGATGGATGGGAGTGAAAAATGGCACAACCACTTTGAAAGAGAGTTTGACAGTTTCTTACATAGCTAAACACTGTCTACCATACAACCCAGCATTTGTGCTTTTAGGTTGCTACTCGATTGATTTGAAAATGAATGACATATACGGTTGTTTATATCAGCTTTAATCATCATCACAAATCTGGTAGTGACCAAGAGGTAGATTAATGAATAACAACTGGTGGAAAAACTATACAATGAACTATTATTCAGAAATAAAATGAAGTAAGCCATCAAGCAATTTGGCATATTAGGATAAGTATGTGACATAGATTAATAGGGTCCTTTTATGGCATTAAATTAGCAAATGTTAGATAATATTTTAAAGTTAATGTCTAATTTTAAGAAATTATTAAATGTCCTTTATAATAGTATACATTTAACATTGTCTTCTTAATTAATTGAAAAAATATTTAATAACATTAGAAATTCATACTAAATGATCTATTAAATAAAAAAGTTGAGGGACTTCCTTGGTGGCACAGTGGCTAAGAATCTGCCTGCCAATGCAGGAGACACAGGTTCAATCCGTGGTCTGGGAAGATCCCATGTGCTGTAGAGCAACTAAGTCCATGCAGGACAACTACTGAGCCTGCGCTCTAGGGCCTGTGAGCCACAACTACTGAGCCTGCATGCCACAACTACTGAAGCTCATGTGCATAGAGTCCATGCTCTGCAACAAGAGAAGCCACCACAATGAGAAACCCATGCAGCACAATGAAGAGCAGCCCCCCACTCATCACAACGAGGAAAAACCTGCATGCAGCAATTAAGAACCAATGCAGCTAAAAACAAACAAACAAACAAACAAACAAATAAATAAATAATAACAATAAAAAAAGAAAATGTCAAGGTACAAAATTGTAGATATAACATGAAGTATATTTTGGAGAAAATATGCCAATACATATAAGTGCATAGGAAGAATCCTGGCAGTGTTTTGGAGTTCTTAACTATCTTTAGACTGTGGGATTGCTCTTACATGTATTGTTCAAGGCTGAGAGGTCTTTAGCTTTTATTCTAGTTTCAGACGGTTCCACAATCCAAAAAATTAATGATTGTGAAAACTCTCTTCTAATTCAGAAATTCTCAAGTCCTAAAGCCAGGTTTTTGGGCTCCATGTCTAGTGTCTTCAGTCAATTCCTGTTGCTGCTCAGCAGTTTAAAAACATGTCAAGTCATTTAAAATAATTTAGATAAAATTTATAGAAAATTTATTTTTCTGTTGATTTCTTTCTAAAAATTGAGCCACAAGAACGTTACCCATTCTTACCTGCAGAATCACATTGCTTTATCTCAGTTTTCTCTTTAAATTTTATTTGCAAAATCACATCACAGATGCTACTTGCTGGAGACCTTGCACATTTGTTTACAAATACAAATTCTCAGTTGATTAAGTGGGCTTTCTGTTATATATGGATAGATAAAGAGATAGAGATGATATAGTTAATATAGATACTGATATAGATAATATGGAAATAGAATCTCACCTCTGAAATTTTGTTTATTAATTGGTAAATATTGTTTTAATTGATTATACAAACTTTGTCCTATCTTCTAAATGAATTATACTAATTGCAAGTGAGTAACTTCTAAGATAATTTGTATTTCTCATACATCTAAAAGAATAAGATGATTTCCATTACACACAGGCTTATGTTGAATTAAGAGCTACTGGAATCAAATAATGTGTTGCCAGGAATCGATTTGGTTGTGAGGATAACACTCACATAACCAAATTGCTTCTGCTGCTTTTTTTTTTCTTTTTACTTTGAACAATGTCTACACATTTAAGAGGCTTTTAGATTCATAACTTATTACAGAAAGCTTGACTGCAAAAGCAAATCGTACTGAAGTTTATTAACCATACTCTTCATGTAAAAACAGTGAAATAAATCACAGGATTTGAGAGAATATCAACTTTCCATATTCTCTTTCTAAGTATTATGATGTAATGTGAAATTTTCTCATGAGTGAAATGATAGATGTAGTCATCCCTGACAACTGATTTTCAGTAAAGGTGAGGTTGTTTGTAAAGTGAAAAGGAATTCATAAGCCAATGGTGAAAAACATGTGCTGACTGGCAGTGGCGTGTATTAACTAACTGGAATTGCCCCATGTATTCACTGAGACATTCCCCATATGTGTCATCAAAGAAAGTGCCACAAGCCACAGGAAGAACGGGAAATGACTATGCACCAAATATAGCATGTAATTAAAAAATAAATGAAAAAAAACTATTCTGAAGTAATCATGCTGAAATTTAATCAACTTTGTAAAAGCAAAATTCTGTATGTTCCCTTGATATTTTGTGTGAACAATATATCCTAAGATCAATGAACTTACCAAATATTTATTGTTCTTTATTTCTTATTTGGTATGTTTTAGTTTTCATGAGAATTTTAATTCTTAGTCTTAGGTAATTGCAAAACAAAGAAAATTTAAACTTCATTACCTTTGGTCATTTCCCATGAAGACATGAAATTATGATATAAGTTAAGACCAAACTATCCCTAACCCTGTTCCTTCTTTCCCCTCTCCTCGTCATTCTTCTACCATCTCCACATGCCCTCTGCCATGGAATATCTGGTCAACCTTACATCTCTGAGATAAGTTAGAGTGCCTTTAACCAACTCTGACTCCCCGATGCATTTCTAGCTCCCATCCCAGAAGTGGTAGACTAACTTTTCCTCTTCAGTGTGGCATGGATATCAGCCAATCAGAACAGAGGTCAGCCAAATTAACTGTCCCTCAGTGTGTATGCTTCTTTTGGTAATATTCTATTTCATAGAGCATTTGATAGAAGTGAGTCCTCCCACCTTCTTGAAATGTCCATTTCTCTTGGTTTCCAGTATACCAACTTCTTTTGGTTATATTTCTATCTCATTATGTGCTCCTTTTCAGATTCCTCTTTTCATTCCACCTTTTCTCCTATACTTCTGGGGTAACTCAAGGCATAATTTTCAGAATTTTTCTTTTCTCTGTTGATACTTTTAAGAAATTTCATCTAACCTTATGCCTTTAGAGACCATCCATACTTTGAACACTTTTACAATTCTCACCAATTAAGTTTCTTAGGCTTAATTAAAAATTCATACTCAAAACTGTATCATAAAACATATTTGATATCAGTCTGCTCAGAAGGTTATCAAACAGGAACCACAGCATGGTAGCAGCTCAACATCAAACATTCCTTGCAGGAGTAGTTCTTTCAGCAGTCCATGAAACAGTCTACAGACTCACCCAGAAGAAGTCAACTCAGATGACAGTCAGGTTCATGGAGGTGAGACCACTTTGGGTAGCTGGAGAAACTTCTCTGGCTTAGAAACATCATGTCACACAGGAGTTAATATCCCTATAGGCATAGCTTCCAGGGCCCCTGCAAGAAACATGCCAGTTCCAAGAGACACTGCCCAATGTATAACCTCAAGGAGTATTCATAGTTCCTTATCCAGATGCAAATTTACAAATTAGGGGTAATTTTTGTTTTAAGTAATATTGCCTGGAGATGGCATTCAACTCTTATCAGATTACCATGGAGACAAAGCCTGCAAGTTAACGGAAGGTCAAATCCCCATGTAAAACTAGAAACACTTGGCTTCTCTTTGCCTATAACTCTCAAATTTCTGTCTTCTGCTTAGACTTTTTCTCTGAACTTCATACTGATATATCCTACTGCCTACTTGACATTTTCACCTGAATATTTAACAAATGATACCTGTAAATAACATCCATATTTGAATTCTTGACTTTCTCCAACAAACACATTCTTCCAGTCTTCCCATTCTCATTAAATGGCAATATCTTTCTAGATGCCAACATCAAAAATTTGGAGTCCTTCATAACTTCTCTTTATCTCCTATACCCCACATCCAACCAGCAGATACTGAATATCCAAAATCCAAGCTTTCCTACCAAATGTCACTGCTACCTCTCTACCTTACATAGCCACAATTTCTTGCCAGTCATTGTAATAAATAAATTACTCTAAGGTTATTCTGCTTCAGAACCTCCGTCTAAGCTATTCACAATAGGAGTCTGAGTGATCTTTTTAAACTAAAGTAAAATTTTATCACTCATTTATTTAAAACTGTCCATTGGCTTCCTATCCCCTCAAAATAAAACACTATTACTTTCTTATGCCTATAGATTCTTCATAATCTGTCTCCACCTGCCTCCCTGCCTTTAGCTCATGCTACTCTCAACATGGTGGCCTCCTGGTTGATCACTGAATACACTAAGCATGATTTTATTCAGAACCTTTGCAAAATCTGTTCATTCTGCCTGGAATTTTCTTCTCCAAAATATCCTCATGTTTGGTCCTCACAATTTTAAGTTCTTACTGAAATGTCACTTTTTAGAAGGCATTAACCTGACATAAAACAGTACCCTGCCCTGAAATCCATATCTCCTTCATAAATTTTATTTATCTTCACAATAGTATTTACCTTCTAATATATCATGCACTTACATTTTTAGCTTGCTTGTAAATGATATGTCTTGATCACTAAAATATGTTCCCTTATGGAAGAAATTATGTATGTGTGTGTGTGTGTTTTTATGGTGCAAATATTATACCCAAATCAGAACCTGGGACAAATAGTTTCTCAATAAATATTTGTTGAATAAATGATTAAGGAAATGAATGAATAAGTAATATGAAATGTTTTTGTGTCTTTATGTGTCTGTGTATCTGTTTTGAATTCATAACTAAGTATGAAAATATTTGACACACTCCTTTCCCTCAAGGATTATATTTCCATGGATTGAGACTGCAACCTCTAGATAATAAACACTTAAATAATTTCTTATACATCTATCTCATCTGACAGCTGCTTAATCTGGGCCTTTTAAGGCCCAAGTCTCCTTGCATGGTTCTACTGAGGTTAATTCTTAATAACATGGGTTGGTCATCTGTCAAAAGAGCTCCCGAATTCTTGAGCCTATAGTTTGTTTCTCCTCCAGGGTCCTATTGTCTCATATTTTCTTTGTTAAATCCAAATTTCACATTTTTCTTTCAGAATTTCTTCAGAGGAACAACTTATAACACTGTGCCTTCTGAGAGTCTATTGGCAACATAGTATTGTTATAAATTTTCATTAAAAAATGGGTAACTTGTGATGGCATTTTTGGCTAGAAAAATCACAATTTGGAACGGGGTACACTGGTTTCTGCCTTCTAGGGAATCAACATTTATTTTTGGAGTAGACTTACCTGTATTCTGAGAGAAGAGTTGCTTAATATCATGAACATATAAGGTAAAAACATAATTAAGGAAGGAACCCAAGTAGATGCTTTATATGGAGATGTTAAATATTCTACTTCATAATAAAAGTTGGGAGTAATAACTTGATCACAAGATAGAATTGCTGGAAAAACTCAATTTGAAAGAAAAAGTTACCAAATGCTTATTTAGAGTACACTGAGCAGGTAAAAATACATTTTTAGGAGTATAATATATTTTATTTCCTTGTTTGTTTTGACCCCATTTACTCAAGTAGTGTGGGAGCTAAAAGCAGACGAAAGTGGGAAGAATTTTTAGGTTTAATCTTAGCTGTACTGAATGCTAGAAGAAAAGCCATATAAAGCAGGTGCCTGAGTCTGGTTAGAAGATAACCTGGGCCAAAAGAGGGTGATATACATACTGTATAATTAAGATGATATTAATAAACTTTGTATAATGTAATATCAACTACTATATTAGTTTTTCTGAACCTTGGATGCAGGCAATTTCCTGTTGGGAGACACTCCCAAAGGGAATTGATTTATTATTCTTCATGAATTATGTAACATCTGGGGGCACAAAATGAGGTGGGACTTGAAATTGGAAAGAGAATAATGTTTGTTTTTTTTTTATTGTTGTTGAAGATCAGGAAGTTGAAAGAAAAGACTCCTGTTGGTCAGGCTGAGCTGGGCACTTCTACACACAAACCTTCCAGAAGTCTAGGATTATGGGTTTTCAGTGTGGATAACAGTAATTATAAACTACTTTTCCTTTTTTACTTCCATTCTAAGTTCTATCAAATCTTATTAGAAGGTATAGTATTGTCTCTATTGTATTATGGGGGATTAGGGAAAATAATGATCACTTCCCTCCATCAGAGGTCACTGAAGGGCATCAGATGGTCACTAATAGCTATAAGTCACAAATGTGTGGCTATATCAAAAGGTTTGGCAGCATTGAAAAAGTAGCACTATACCATTAAGATAAGAAGACCAGAGGAAAAAAGATTGAGTTCATTACATTTTTTCCAGAAAAAAAAAATAGGCAGATAGTATGAAATTAACAGAAATAGCTGGGAAGTCAGATTTTAAAATCAAGGCCAATATGAACTCTGACAAAATAATTTGATATAAAACAGATGTATGAATTAATTCTATAAACATAGGTTAGTGAGACTCAAGGACAAATAAACACCATTTCTATACAGATTCTATTTAATGACCTTCAGGGTTGTCTTACAGAATTTTTTTTTTTTTGCAACTCCACAGCATCAACTCTGCTAGGTGTTACTTTACCTTCTTTGGTTCAAGAAATGAACTAGAACCCTTACCTAGGCTTAGGTATATATCCATTTCTATAAGGGCTGTTTCAGAGGGTCTCCTTGCACTACTTCTCTCCTTTAAGGAATTGCATTTTGGAATTTCCATGAGACTTGGCACTTTCTAAATATGCTCCCCTATAGAACCTTCATATTCGCATGCAAGATCCCTCTTGAGTACAGTACTAGAAACCAGACTGCCCAAAGATAAATAAATCACTCTAAACAAACACTCCATTTGATAGTAAAATATGCAGAAATCACCTCTAAACCATTTCAGTGCTATCAGGATATATCTTGTAAAAGGTAATTAAAAAAATTTAAACCCAGAATCATACCTGAACTATTAATTTACTTAATTCAGTTAATTTTATTAAATGCATGCAATTTTTATGACATTCTATAAAAATGTATTCAAGACTGTCATGTCCCAATATTGTATAAATGTGCAAAAATAAGAATTTTCAAAGTTGTTTTAGAAATCACATATTAAATTAAGAATAAAAATCATATTAATAAAATTAACATAATTTGCCTTCCTTTCTAGTTTCTTTTTTATTAAAAATATCATGATGGTAGTTATATTGTCAGATTTGGTTCTGGGAAAAAATATTTCAATGATTAGTGGAAAAAACAATGATCATATATTTGTCCCTGATTCTGTGGTTCAGCTGGATGGCGTTTTTGGTCTGGGCTCACTTGGCTGATTTTTGCAGTCAATTGTTGGAATAGCTGAGAAAGCTGGAATGGCTGGATAGCTGGATCCTCCCTCCTACTTTTCTCTTATCCTTTAGGATTCTTGCCTGTACTTGTTTGCATGGTGGAAGAAACGTTCTCAACAATGATAGGGCCAGCGTCATGCACAAGCACTTTTCTTTTGTTATTCTCCATTGTCCAGGGAAGTCACATGGGCAAGCAAAATTCAGTATGGGAAGGTATTCTCCAAGAACATGTATTTAGAAAAAGAAGTTTTGTCTATCAGTTTGCAAGCAATCCCTCAGTAGACATGTTTAACATAGGTGAGTTTCTAGTAAATAAAGAGAAACAGAGAGAAGAGACAATGAAAGTTTGAACATAAACACACCTTATGGTAGAAGATCTTCAAGCTCTGAAGTATACTTCTCTCTTCATATTATTTCTTTCCATATTTACATGTAAGTATTTTTATGTAATAAAATCTATGGATTTAGTTTTGGCTAACATGCTCATTATCATAACCAGGGAAGAGTAATTCCATAATCAGTGGAAAAATAATACTGATAAGTAATATGTATAATTTTATTTTACCTGCCTTCCCATGAATCCAAAAGTAATTAATATTGATACAAAATAACCACAATTAGTACATATATTTTAGACATCATTTGTATGATCATTATTCTTTGGCATACTAACAATATCTAACTGGTTATCTCTGAAGCTATCTTAGAAGCCAAATAAATCTGATCAGGAGAAAAGGTGGTACCAAAATCTATAATTTGAATTGGATATAATCACTATCACTGAAAATTTAATTGTTCTAGAGAGAATTCTGGGTTTCTTTTCAGTTATATTTATGGTTGATGCTGTTGCTAACCTTTGCTTAAGGAGACAGCATTATGAAACAGATAAATACCATTAATGAAACCACAACTGCCAGAAAAAAAGTGAGTTAATAAAGGAGAGAAAGTTTGGGGCATGTGGCAGATTTTCACTTGTAACCACCTACATAGCTTGAAGACATAGCTGCCAGACTATGAATAATAAATAACATGGTCTACTTGGAAAACGATGCCAAATTATATCATACCATAATGGATGATTGCTGGGATCCAGAGTTTCTTAAATAACATGAGAAAATTTGTGTTGGGGTGTTGTGTACTGCATTGTTTTTCAAGTTGAGTTTAGTTGAGGCATGAGGTCTGGCATACACAGCAAATGTAAAATTCTATTTCAAAATATTGAATTCTTGCAGGAAAATATTTAAAAAATGAATGAGGTATAATCCTGGCCAAAAGTATGCAATATGAAAACAAGATTAAATTGTTAGCTAACTAAGGTTAAATCCATAACCTTGTCTATGACTTCTTTTGGGAAAGTTTACAACTTTTATGGTATGTAGTTTAAAAAAACAGAGAACATTTCATTTCAAGGTAGCTGTAACATAAATTTAATGAACTCACTAGAAGCTTCTTCTGGAATTTCTAAATAAGACTAATACTGCTTTGTCTCATTTCCACATCATACATTACAGGAATACAAAAATATTTCAATTCCAACATGAAATGTAGAGAGATCTAAATTTTATTTGTGGACTACTGAAATGATAGTGTTCTGTTATACTTCTGTTTAACAGTAGACTTTGAGGGAAAAGATCCTAAAATGCATTACTTTAACATTTATTTAGATAAGTATATGCATATTAGAACATTTATATAAGTTTGAGTCATTAGAAATTTGGAGTCAACTTTTCAATTCTTTGTGATTTAAGATAGTAATAACCAAAAATTTTCACAAAAGTGTTTCATGAGTTATAATTCTGAAAGTGAAATATAAACTTACATACCAGTAATTGTACAAAACAATTCAAATATAGATCAAATTAAGTATAGTGTACTAGAAACAGTAGACTCTCAGTAGATACTTTCTTTTATTTTTTTTATAAATTTACTTATTTATTTGCTTTTATTTTGGGGTGTGTTGGGTCTTTGTTGACGTGCGCAGGCTTTCTCTAGTTGCATCGAGCGGGGACTACTCTTCCTTGCAGTACACGGGCTTCTCATTTCTTTTTTTTAATTTTTTAAATTAGTTTCTGCTTTATAACAAAGTGAATCAGTCATACATATACATCTGTTCCCACATCCCTTCCCTCATGCATCTCCCTCCTTGGGCTTCTCATTTTGGTGGCTTCTGTTTGCAGAGCATGGGCTCTAGGCACATGGGCTTCAGTAGTTGTGGCACGCAGGCTCAATAGTTGTGGCTCGTTGGCTCTAGATAGCAGACTCAGTAGTTGTGGTGCACGGGTTTAGTTGTTCTGCTTCATGTGGGATCTTCTGGGATCAGGGCTTGAACCCATGTGCTTTTCATTAGCAGGCAGATTCTTAACCACTGCACCACCAGGGAAGCCCATAGATACTTTCTGAATGAATCAATGTAAGACAAAATATTACAATAAAGGGAAAACAAACAGAATAAGTAAACCTAGATTTTTCTGTTATCTTTATATGGATGCTTTAAAACTATTTTCTAATGTATAATTTTATTATATATTATATTATTAAGCTAATATATAATTTAATTTTATGTACATATATATGTTATTATGTGATAGATATAAAAATCTGTACCTCTTTACTAGATTTGATTTACTTTCTTACTACTGCTAAAACAAGTAAACTAAGGTTCCAAGAGGGACTAGCTTTCATTATTACACAACACAAAGTTTATAATTTTAAATGGGCCTAAGTGACCTGCAAGAATTCTATATTCTAACATAAGTACCATAGAGGATGTTAAGGAAAATGCCTATTGGTAGATTGGTAATACCCTAAAATAAATGGGTCCCAAGTGTCCATTTTAATTTGTTCTCTTAATAATCTCAAAACATGCAATAACACTGGAACTCTAACTGTATGATTAAGAATTGTATTTTCATTTATTGATTTATATTAGCACTTGAAGAGTTTTCAAGTGCATGCCACATCCAATGCTTTATTTTGACATTTACAGTGTGGATTCAAGACCTATCTATGAAAGGCAATGTTATTAAGTATTTTAATGTAATTAAGAGAAAATTTTATGTCATTGTAGTATTAAAGGACTTCTTTCATAAAGAAACAAAAAAGGAAACATTATTCAATTTCTGTATATCAATAAATATCATAAAGAATGTGAAGAGAGACACTGCATACTGTCCCCAAAATTATATGATTGACAGAGAATTATTATAGAGAATATGTAAGAATTCCCACAAATTAGGAAGCAAAATATGTAGCTCAACATAATAACGGGTGCTGTGTATAAACAGACATTTTGATGAATGTCTAATAATTGTATAAAAGGATTTCAACTTCTTTTGTAATTAGGGAAATTCCAATTAAAACCACAGTGAGATGCCATTTCACAATCACCAGATTGGCAAAAATTAACTAGTTCAAGAACATGAAGTTTTGGCAAGGATGTATTTAGAATAATGGGGACTCATACAAGGCAGATAAGCTGTACATCAATGCAAATGTTTTTGAAAACAATTTTTCATTATCTAATGAAGCTGAGAACATGAAGTGTGAAATCATAATCCTACTCCTGGGAATATAACCTAGAGAAATTTTGACCTATGTTCACCAGGAGTCATGTAAATGAATGCTGAATGCGCTTAAAAGTGGCATTGTTTGTACTAGCAAAATAAAGCAAGATTAACAAATGAACACATTAACAAAACACCAGAACCAAGATATGCATTGAAAGGAAGGTAGATTAATATACAGTATTACATTCTTATAATGCAAAACTTCTCTGTAGTAAAAAATGATGAACTGTAGCTACCAGTTACACTGTAACTAAATCTCACAAAAATTCTGTTGGTTCATAAAAGCAAGTTGCAGGAGGAGCAAAGAGATAAAAACAAAGAAATTCAGTTGCATGACCACTACCTGGTTTGAGGGAGAAGCAGAGAGCAGAGGAAGAGGGGATGGACGCTGGTGGTCCAGTGGTTAAGACTTCGCCTTCCAATGAAGGGGGTACAGTTTTGATCCCTGGTTGGAGAGCTGAGATCCCACATGCCTCGTGGCCAAAAATCCAAAACATAAAACAGAAGCAGTATTGTAACAAATTCAATAAAGACTTAAAAAAAAGAGAGAGAGAAATTAAGGATGGGCATAGAGGAATCTTGGTAGTATTATTTAAGTTTGATTTCTTGGGCTTGTTGGCGGGTGTTGTAGTTTGTGTTATATTTTTTTAATGACTTACATTTACAAATATTGACACCAATTTATGTTTTCAGAATTTAATAAAAATTGAGAGTAATGATAAATAGATGTTCAAATAGTTTCTTGCCACCCCTCTATGGTTTATCTTGCTCCATCAACATTTTGATTCACTTTGCAGACCTTCTACCATAAAGGAATAAAAAGGGGTTCAGTTATTAGTCATAATAAAAGAGAATAAATATTTAATTTCTATGTCTTCCTCTCTTCCCAGACGTTATCATTTCAGATTCGGTCAGGAAAGCAACAGTCACTCTAAATATTTTGAGTCAGAAGAGATACAATACAGGGGAGCAGTGGGACAAGCGATTGTTAAAAGAGCTAGGGAGCTATTACCAAGAATCTCCTATATGTTCATCTTTTCAGGAAGATGCTCAGAAAGTACTGACAAAATCTACCGAGTCAAACATGAAGATTAGGGGGCTAGACTACCAGAGACTGTGGTCATTCTATATGAATCTTCAGTTTCCCACGTGATTCTGAAATAAACTATCTAAAGATAAATCTTTGAGAAACTCAGTTATAGTTGATTATTATTTTACTACCTTATGGATCCCTTCTAAGATACTGTAAAACAATGATAATATGAATACTAATACATAGCCTTTAACAGTGGCACCAATTAGGAGAGTTTTACCAAAAATGAGTGTTCTGGGCTAGTTGACAACCACTGAATCTTACTTGGCTCCCTTTATGTAAGGCCTTCCCTTCCTTTTACCTCCGTCCTCTGCTTGAGAATCAGAGATTAGGCTAAATTATTTTGGTTACCCTGACCTAACAGATTTTCCACAGAACTTTCCTAGATTATATCACCCTAAGGGCTATATTCAACTCAGATTGGAATTTACAATTTTTCCAACACATCTCTAAATAAGCTACTGAGAATATCATATTTACATCGAGATGTGGATCTGAAGTTCCACTATCCATTACCATGTATCAACGGCACTAGCCACTCTGAGGTGATGACTTACATTTCTGGAAAAAAAGAAATATGCTAAATTGCAATTTTGGTGCAGTTCTATAAAAATTCAATCTGATGGCACACTGACCAATGTGTCCATGAATTAATAGAATATTCATGTTAAAAAGAAAGTGATTCTCAGGCTAACAATATCTTTCTTAAAGTCAGTGTAGTTTTAGCCAGTGTACACTTCTACTCATTAAATAGATTTAACTCAGTTACTCGATAAATTAACTTATTCTATTTATTAAGAAGTAATGTCTAAAGATTGCTCAGAACAGAGAGGTGGAGAGGATTCAATAGAAAACTGACAATTTTTCTCAAAAGCTATCAGCATACTTAATTTTTTTAGTCTTTCTAAACTTTTTTAGTTTTTTTTATTGAAGTATAGTTGATTTACAATGTTGTGTTAATTTCTGTTGTACAGCAAGGTGACTCAGTCATACACATATAGACTTTTTTTTATATTCTTTTCCATTATGGTTTATTTCATGATATTGAATATAGTTCCCTCTGCTATACAGTAGGATCTTTTTGTTTATCCATTCTATATGTAATAGTTTGCATCTACTAACTCTAAACTCTCAGTCCATCCCTTCCTGCCCCATCTCCTCCTTGGCAACCACAAGTCTGCTCTCTATGTCTGTGAGTCTGCTTCTGTTTTGTGGATAGGTTCATTTGCGCCATATTTTTAGATTCCACATATATTATATGTATTTGTCTTCCTCCTTCTGACTTATTTCACTTGGTATAATAATCTCCAGTACATCTTAAATTTTTCTGCCTTGAATTCTTATAAAAGGATGAGGAGAGGAATATGAATATTTAGCTAAATTTTTGCAAATCAAAACAATGACTATAACTACCTGGAAAAGCTCAGTGTTCTACTTATATTTCAAAATATTTTTATTACTTTACCAGCAGTGTTAGACAGGACCTTTTATTATCTCCATTTAATAAATGATAATTAACTTGCTTAAGGTCTTATAGCTTTTCACAAGAAGAACTTTAATTCAAATTATGTCCATCTAGATTCACAATAGGATATTTAGGATGCTATGTGGGAGATGAATCCTCTACTGTCTACAGCATATTTATCTCTGCCTCATCTGGGGAGTTGCACTTTGGGGCATTTTCCCCATCCAGAAAAAATTCTGAAACCAAGATAGTCTTTGTTTAGAAATCAACTAGTGATACCGTGATAATGCAGCCTTGTAAACCCATAAACTTTTTCCAGACCCAGAAACCTCTGTTTTCCACAGTCCTGTCTAAACCCAAGCCTACCTTCTTATTTTGGCAGCTTAAAAGTGGAATGGTGCATTTCATGATTCTTCACTTGGCTGGAATTCTTTCACTTGCTCCTTGCCCTATTCTGCCCTCTGTGATCCATTTCCCAACCTGTAAGCCTTGACCATACTTCACCCCTACTCCCTTTGGCCCTCTTAACAAACCCCAACTCCTCCCCCCCCCACTCCTCCCTCAACATTCCTTTGTCCATTTCTTGGCTACCCATCAGCCTGGCCTGACCTCCAGGGCTGAGTTTCTTGGCTTCACTCCTCTAGTGGTTGTATTAAATTTGTTACTGATATTGAAAGGATTAGTGTTCTGGGAAATTCTACTTTCTATTTGAATGTCAAACACCTAATACATGGCTATCCTCTTTTCAAGCATAGTATGCATTTTGTTCTTTTCCGAAGAGGCAATTTGGCTAAAGGATTAAACATAGAGAAAGAAACTAGAGTCAAACTGTCAAGGTTCAAACTCAAGGTCTTTGTCTTTCTATCTATATAAGTTTGGGCAAACTTCTTTGTTTCTCTATATAACTCAATTTCTTCCTTTATAAAATAAAATACTAGCCATCATATCATTGTTGAGATGATTAGATGGAGTTCATAGATGGAAACTGTTTAGAAGTTCTTGGCACTGGAAAAGTGCTATATATATATTTCAATATTGTTTGCAGCACCAGAATATTACAATGATTTCATCACACATTTTTCATTTATAATTACATTTGCAAATTATATCAAGTAGGATTCTTCATAGCTAAATTCATTTGTCTGTGGTGGGCACCCATATTCCATCTCTGGCAAGTGTACATATACAGTGACTTAGTGGGATTTTTAACATGTCCATGTCTTGAATGAGAAGACTTTAACATGACCACTTTGGTTAATGAGGAAAAAACATCTGCATAATTGAAAAAACTGAAATCTGTGTTTTTAACAAACAAACAATGAATAGAACAGCACTTTGCCTTTGCAGCAGTGAGAAAATCAGGCTGCCTGAAATGAAGTGTCCACTATGTGAAATGGCTGGACGTGAGAGAGGTTTCTTTGATAATCCAATTTTGACATTTATGCGAGGGAAATGGTGAATGGAGATAAGCAATGCATGATCATGTGCAGTCCAGTAGTAGGGCCTCGTTTGCATTTTAGGAATATTTCTCAGACAGTAGTGTGAGACTAGTTAGAGTCTTTTTGGTCAGGTGGAAGCTAATTTCTGTAATATAGATGTGAAGCAATGATGACCAGGAATAAGGTAGGGGAGAAATTATTAAGAAATGGAACCTGTAGACCTAGTGACTGATACAATGGAGAAAAGTGGATGATTTCTCAGAAACACTACTAAATGATTAACAGTTTCTTTTATTAAATGGGAACTATAGGAGAGGAAACCATGTTTAATGTAAAGTAGTTGATTATGGATTTAGACATATTGAGAAGGAGGTGACATATTCCTTGTTGTAGACATTTAGTACATTGTTACAGAAACCATTCTTGTACCTGGCTGATAATAATTAGACAAGGACATAGTAGAGAGAGCAGAATATACTTGCAGAAACCTTTCTCTGCAGTATTGAGATAAGAGTTCAAGGCTAAAGACCATGAATTGAGTGTTGTCAACCTCCACCATTTTGTGATGTTCTAAACCAGCCCTAAGTAGCTGAGACGTTGAAACAAAGAAGAAGCATAACTGGCTTTATCCAGCCATAAGATATTTAAAGAACAGGCTAGATACTGCAGGAGGAAGTCATCAGGAAGGCGTGACTACTGGTTGGACTGTGAGCTAGACCCTGGCAATTGGAGGCATCTCACCCCCTCCCCTGCCCTTGGAACGAATAGTGTGCCCACTGTTCTCACAGTAGAAGCCATTTTCAAGAACATAGACTTGAGAGAGCAAGGTGTTTTTGAGACAATCTATCTGGACTGAATACATGACTGAACCTAGTTGAGACATCTACATAAACTTTTAAGATTCTGGCAGGCGAGTGCAAAAATCTACTTGCCTTGCAGTTGGCCAAGACAAGTCTCCTATGTAAGCTTCCATATTTATTAAACCTGTCACCTACCAATCCAAAGTGCTCTGCCTCTCTTTGGTGTTGCCTTTCATGTAAGAGGGCAAGTTTTTGAACCAATAAATACACAGAAGCAAGCGAGCCAGGGTTACAGTGAGAGAGTCATTGTAGTGAAAAGACACAAGGTGTGGCCAAGAAGCCACATGGTGCAAAGCAAAACAGAAAAAGAACTGGCAATTTAGTGTGGGAATGTGGGGAACAGAGACAAGATATTTAAGTAACCAAGGAGGAGGTCAGTGCAGGTACGAATGAGCCCTGAAGGACAGGAAGATTGATTCCAATACCAGCATATCAGAAGATTAAGATTTTAGATGTAGAAGCAGTTTCAGATTTTATTACATTGAAAGGGCATGAAGCTGTATCGCCGAAATGAAGAGGAGGATAACATCCCTGTCACTAAAGAGTGAATATCACTGCAAAGCCACTGTTCTGAGCTGTGCTCTAGAAGATTTGCTGGGAGTATAACACTAAACTACTGAAGGTGAAGACACACTGTAGTTGTTTGAAGGTCTAGGGGGACACTGGGGCCACAGAAGATAAGGAGACTTTCTGTACAAGCCTCAAGGACAGTAGATGATAAGTGAGCAAGGTCTGGGATTAACAGGCACGTTTCAGTATACAATCTATAGCCATCAGCTATGCTGAGACACCAAACAGTCACCAAATAGGGCTAAGCCAACCACTGACATGGTCATTTAACTCAGATCAAAACTGAAATGATAGGAGACAGGTCAGGCCACATCCGATCTGGTAAAAGGCAACACATTCAACTATTATTCCTAGAGACCTCAGCGACACCAGATGGTTTTTTCAGTAGTTGTTCACCTTTGGTGGTATTGCATAGGTTTTCTACAGCAGCTCTCTTCTTTGAGGCTTTCACTCTGATAGGACCTCATGAATTCAAGAGAGAAATTCCATTGTGCCTGAGGCCAGTGAACATACTCTTTCAGTTTAAAAGTTTTCTGGGATTGGAACCAGAACCCAGCTGTAGAATTAATGGTCCAATTTGATTAATTCTGCCCTCAGACTGGTTATGTAATCCCAGAAATGTGGTTACTGATCACTGGGATGTCTTGGAGCCACCACCAATATTATCAATAGAAATCAAAGATGTAGGACAACTCTTCCAAGCAAGCTGCTGCCTGTGTCCATGGGGCTGATGAACATTCTAAGAGAAATCGTTGCTAGGATCCCTGAAGAATCAAAGGAAATAACAGAGGAGGTGACACCATATGGGCACCATCATGGCACCTATATCATTGAGTCCACATGGGGATGACCTCAGTGTATCTGAAAATGATGGTTATTTTCTGAGAACGGACACATCCACATTATCCATGCTATTTTAAGCCTTCCTGTAGAGATAAGAGTCCCAGTCCTCATTATCTACATAATCCACTTAATGCACCAAATGGAGAAGGGATATTTTGTTATTTGATCATTTATTTTTCAATACAAAATAACAGTATCATCTTTCTTTTTAACTCTTTCTGCTGGGCAAAAACCAAAATAAAATCATACTAATATCTTTCAGTTTTTCTTAGTTGATTTTTTTTTTATCAAACAACTCACATACCATAAGATCATGTAGAGAGAAGAAATGATAATTTTATATACACAGTTTAGAATCTTTTGTATCACTTTGAGGTCATGTAATATAATGATTAAAAGTAAGAGCTCTCGTCCCACATTGTCTAGGGTTAAAAACCTCAGCTCTATCACTGCTAGTTACATAAAAAGCAACTTACTTTGACTTAATTTGACTTCACTTTCCTCTGAAGTAAAGTGGAGTTTTCAATAATAGATCTAATTTGTGAGAATATTGTGAAGATTCAATGTAAAACATTAACAACTGTGTCTGAAAAAAGTAAGTATTCAACAAATGTTAGTCCTTAGGATCAAAATTAATACTTCTATATATTAAGCATATGTGTTTTAGCAAATACAATTTTCAAGTGGCCACTCACTTTCTATTCATGACTTGTTACTCTTTCAGATGGGATGAATTGGACAGCTAACATTATATCAATAGACTGATTATTACAGAAATTCCTTTGATTTGTGGAGATTATAAAATTTTCATAATTATTGTTTCTCTGAACTCTCCATTTATGTCTGCTGAAAGATTTAGGATTTAAAGCTAAATCTCTTTGAAAGAGAGTTAGGCAGGAAGTTGGGATTAACTCTAAACACAGTGAATAGACTTCTCAATCTCTATAAACCAAGATTTTCTTTGCCCTCTATTATAAACCACAGGAAAACATTTCTCCTGGAGACTTTTAGAGCACTGAATAGTGTTGGACAGCTATGTGCTGAATGACTGGTGTGCAAACAGAAGACATAAGAAAAGCTGCTGGAATTAGTAGCAGAGTTAAAGGTCTTATAATTATACACAACTAAATGCTTCTACTCCTTCATAAATCCTCTCGCAGAGATGCCATGATTCGTTTTTCTGGGCTAGGAAGAAATTTGGGTATTTTTTGAAAGATTATAAGGGAACTCCCAGATCCCAGTGAAATTTGAGGAGACAGCTATTAAGAGAGGGTCTGGCTGGAAGAATATCAAAGGAATTGAAATTATGCAAAGTAGCATAGATAATCCTTAAGGGATAGGTTTACAAATTAAAAACTAAATCAAACAAAATGAGTCCATCAGGCAGAAATATATTCTGAGTTAAACGATCATTAACTATTACATAAATTTCAAGTTGTTTTTATAGAAAGTTTTACTTATAGTTCAACCCCCCATTTACTAATGGAGATTTTTGGTCCATTGCCACTAGATGTGAAATTTTAAATTTTGCTTCTTACTATTGTTTAGGAAAGCAGGATGTAGCCTTAGGGCAGGGCAGTGATATTTGTTCATTCATTTAACAAATATTTATTGAACATCTGAAATGCACCAGGTGCTCTTTTGGGCACTGGTTTGTATACTTTTAAATTATTGATTTCAGCAGACATTTGGGGCTGGTAAAAATGATAATATTACTCATATTCTTTCATAGTAAGTGTCTCCTTAAGTAATTTTGACCTGAAAAGTAAATATTAAGACATATTTTAATTAAAAGAAGGGGGGGTTGATAAGCATATTGGAGATAAGTTTATACTCTGACAAGGGGCTTTGAGTATGGGTGAATTTATTGACCTTCATTTTTAATTTATATAAACTATTCTGACCAAAGGAAAGATCTAAAGATAATACATCTTCTTTTCCGATTTGGATTCCTTTTATTTCCTTTTCTTCTCTGATTGCTGTGGCTAAAACTTCCAAAACTAGGTTGAATAAGAGTGGTGAGAGTGGGCAGCCTTGTCTTGTTCCTGATCTTAGTGGAAATGGTTTCAGTTTCTCACCATTGAGGACAATGTTGGCTGTGGGTTTGTCATATATGGCCTTTATTATGTTGAGGAAAGATCCCTCTATGCCTACTTTCTGCAGGGTTTTTATCATAAAAGGGTGTTGAATTTTGTCGAAAGCTTTCTCTGCATCTATTGAGATGATCATATGGTTTTTCTCCTTCAACTTGTTAATATGGTGTATCACATTGATTGATTTGCGTATATTGAAGAATCCTTGCATTCCTGGAATAAACCCCACTTGATCATGGTGTATGATCCTTTTAATGTGCTGTTGGATTCTGTTTGCTAGTATTTTGTTGAGGATTTTTGCATCTATGTTCATCAGTGATATTGGCCTGTAGTTTTCTTTCTTTGTGACATCCTTGCCTGGTTTTGGTATCAAGGTGATGGTGGCCTCGTAGAATGAGTTTGGGAGTGTTCCTTCCTCTGATATTGTTTGGAAGAGTTTGAGAAGGATGGGTGTTAGCTCTTCTCTAAATGTTTGATAGAATTCGCCTGGGAAGCCATCTGGTCCTGGGCTTTTGTTTGATGGAAGATTTTTAATCACAGGGAAATAAAAGGAATCCAAATCGGAAAAGAAGAAGTAAAGCTGTCATTGTTTGCAGATGACATGATACTATACATAGAGAATCCTAAAGATGCTACCGAAAAACTACTAGAGCTAATCAATGAATTTGGTAAAGTAGCAGGTTACAAAATTAATGTACAGAAATCTCTGGCATTCCTGTACACTAATGATGAAAAATCTGAAAATGAAATCAAGAAAACACTCCCATTTACCATTGCAACAAAAAGAAGAAAATATCTAGGAATAAACCTACCTAAGGAGACAAAAGACCTGTATGCAGAAAATTATAAGACACTGATGAAAGAAATTAAAGATGATACAAACAGATGGAGAGATATACCATGCTCCTGGATTGGAAGAATCAATATTGTGAAAATGACTCTACTACCCAAAGCAATCTACAGATTCAATGCAATCCCTATCAAACTACCACTGGCATTTTTCACAGAACTAGAACAAAAAATTTCAAAATTTGTTTGGAAAAACAAAAGACCCCGAATAGCCAAAGCAATCTTGAGAACGAAAAAAGGATCTGGAGGAATCAGGCTCCCTGACTTCAGACTATACTACAAAGCTACAGTAATTAAGACAGTGTGGTACTGGCATAAAAACAGAAAGATAGATCAGTGGATCAGGATAGAAAGCCCAGAGATAAAACCACGCACATATGGCCAACTTATCTTTGATAAAGGAGGCAGGAATGTACAGTGGAGAAGGGACAGCCTATTCAATAAGTGGTGCTGGGAAAACTGGACAGGGACATGTAAAAGTATGAGATTAGGTCATTCCCTAACACCATACTCAAAAATAAGCTCAAAATGGATTAAAGACTTAAATGTAAGGCCAGAAACTATCAAACTCTTAGAGGAAAACATAGGTAGAACACTCTATGACATAAATCACAGCAAGATCCTTTTGGACCCACCTCCTAGAGAAATGGAAATAAAAACAAAGATAAACACATGGGACCTAATGAAACTTCAAAGCTTTTGCACGGCAAAGGAAACCATAAACAAGACCAAAAGACAACCCTCAGAATGGGAGAAAATATTTGCAAATGAAGCAACTGACAAAGGATTAATCTCCAAAATTTATAAGCAGCTCATGCAGCTCAATAGCAAAAAAACAAACAACCCAATCCAAAAATGGGCAGAAGACTTAAATAGGCATTTCTCCAAAGAAGATATACAGACTGCCAACAAACACATGAAAGAATGCTCAACATCATTAATCATTAGAGAAATGCAAATCAAAACTACAATGAGATATCATCTCACACCAGTCAGAATGGCCATCATCAAGAAATCTAGAAACAATAAATGCTGGAGAGGGTGTGGAGAAAAGGGAACACTCTTGCACTGCTGGTGGGAATGTGAATTGGTACAGCCACTATGGAGAACAGTATGGAGGTTCCTTAAAAAACTAAAAATAGAACTACCATATGATCCAGCAATCCCACTACTAGGCATATACCCTGAGAAAACCATAATTCAAAAAGAGACATGTACCAAAATGTTCATTGCAGCTCTATTCACAATAGCCCGGAGCTGGAAACAACCTAAGTGTCCATCATCGGATGAATGGATAAAGAAGATGTGGCACATATATACAATGGAATATTACTCAGCCATAAAAAGAAACGAAACTGAGCTATTTGTAATGAGGTGGATAGACCTAGAGTCTGTCATACAGAGTGAAGTAAGTCAGAAAGAGAAAGACAAATACCGTATGCTAACACATATATACGGAATATAAGAAAAAAAAATGTCATGAAGAACCTAGGGGTAAAACGGGAATAAAGACACAGACCTACTTGAGAATGGACTTGAGGATATGGGGAGGGGGAAGGGTAAGCTGTGACAAAGCGAAAGAGAGGCATGGACATATATACACTACCAAACGTAGGGTAGATAGATAGTGGGAAGCAGCCGCAGAGCACAGGGAGATCAGCTCGGTGCTTTGTGACTGCGTGGAGGGGAGGGATGGGGAGGGTGGGAGGGAGGGAGATGCATGAGGGAAGGGATGTGGGAACAGATGTATATGTATGACTGATTCACTTTGTTATAAAGCAGAAACTAATAAAAAAAATAGAAAAAAAAATAAAATAAAGTCCCCTACTAAAAAAAAAAAATAAAATATAAAAAAAAATAAAAAATAAAGATAATACAACATCAGCGATAAAATGTACCCTAGGGCATTATTTCTTCTTTAAACCAACTTGATTGAGGCGTTAATAGCAACCAATAAAATGCACAAATTTTAAGTGTGTAGTTTGATGATATTTGAAAAAATGCATATATCTGGGTTACCAGAAATATAATCAAGATGTAGAATATTTCCATCACTTCCAAAACGTTTACTTGTCCCCGTTTCAGTTCCTCTCTTCTTCCTACCTTCTGCTGCAGGCAAACAATCTGTTCTCTGTCCCTATAGATTAGACTTGCCTTTAAAGAATTGACAATTATTTATTGCATATGTATAAAAATTAGCAAAAGAGAAGATACTCAATTATTAAAGTATACGTTTGTGTGTGTGTGTGTGTGTGGTACACGGGCCTCTCATTATTGTGGCCTCTCCCGTTGCAGAGCACAGGCTCCGGACGTGCAGGCCCAGAGGCCATGGCCTATGGGCCCAGCCACTCCGCGGCATGTGGGATCCTCCTGGACCGGGGCAAGAACCCGCATCCCCTGCATTGGCAAGTGGACTCTCAACCACTGCGCCACCAGGGAAATCCTAAAGTATACCATTTTTAAGGTCTGATTAAGAATTCCAAATTTTATACAGAATGATTTCAGGGTAACTGCAACATTACAATTACAAAGGGTGGTCAGTGACTTCATTCAAGAGATTAGATCTACTGGAAAGGCTCATGCTATGTTTTTCCCTATGTGATTAGCCATGCGAGACTAACGATGCAAAATACATGAGTGGGAGAATTATAGAATATTAGAACAAGAGGACATATAAGACAACAGATTCTAAGTGTAGACAAAGAAGCTAAAATTGAGTCCCTCAAAACCTTACCTAAAGTAACCTAGATAGTAAGAAGAAAGTGGAAGAGGAAATTAACTCCAGTAACAGTCCTCAAACTGCCAATGTGTATTTTGGGGAAGTTAAAGCTCATTTATTTGGCTCTAGGGCTCTAGGGCAGTGGAGTTTATATATATCTAATGTTTGCATCTTTTTCCTTAATAATCTGCCATTCCTAATTTCCCATTGTAGCATTTGTGTAAACTTGAAATGTTTTACCTTGTTTATGGTTTGACCCTTTAATGTTAGGAATTCACACAGTTTATAAATGACTTACTATTACTAACTCTAGTCTGGATAGTGTTTATTGGTAGGCATACAGCCATTATGATACTATAACCCAATTTTGGTTTAATTCAACAAACATTTGTTAATAACACCAACCCCAAGCTTGCATTTATGGAGGACTTAAAATGTTACAAAGCATATACACATACATTGTCTCAAGATAATGTCTCTTTTTACTAAAATGAAAAAATGGATGCTGGAGACTAGATGAAGGATTTTCCTGAGATCATGGAGGTGTGAGAGATAGAATGGGGAGGACTAGAACCTCATTCTTCTTACTTCTGGTCTAGGACTTGTCTCAAGGTTCCAGTAGAGATTTCCATCACTGTCAGTCATGTCTAACCCTCCCTGTCTCCCCCAATTTTTCCTCTCTATGCATTAGCTATATAGCTTTCTCTTCTCCTCACATTTCTATGTAGTGACAAGTTGACCCTATGTTATTGATAAATGCTTTAAATATATTTGAATAAGTCTTCTTGGGTATCAGTCTAAACTTCCAACCATGCAAGTATTTTTTTCCCTTTTCTCTCTGCAACTGACCTTTGAGATTAAGACTGTACTTCTTAGCCAAATATGGCATTTATTTATGCTTTTAAAGCCCATAGTGATATTTATGGCTCAGCATGATCCAATTTTGATTTTAAGAGTAGGAGAGGCTTGGACTAAGATCAGGGTAAGATTAACCCTGTCTGGAATCTTTGTCTCCACTTCTGCAGGGGTTAGGGGTAGCCTTCTGCTCTTATTTTTGTGAGGCCTCTTGAGTTCTAAGCGTATTTCATTTAAGCAACAAAAGGAATTTCCCTCTGTCCCTGTCCAGAGACTATCAGGAACTTTCAACTTTCTGTTTGACTCTGTATTAACTCCTTAACTCTCTCTTTATCTCTCTGTCAAATGGCAATAGACAAACTGCAGATTGATATAGAGTTCCTATAATACTGAAACAGCCAAGAAAGACTAAATCAACCCATAGAAAAAAGTTGTTCTGCAGAGTAGCTTAGACAACCAGCAGACTCTATGGGAGCAAAAGGTAAAGATAAATGTTGGAGGTCTAAGACACTGAGATTTGGAAGTCATTTTACTGTAGCTTAACCAATTCTGTCCTGATTAATATTCCTACTTTAGTGGATTGTTTTAAAAAATATGTTTTTAATTAAAAAAATGGTATATAAGATTATTTTCTTCTTTCTGATATATTATTCATATTAACATATTTTATAACATTGACTCGCTCTTAGAAAAATTAATAAAGCTTTAAATATTTTGAATTGTCTACTTAAGAAAATATAATTTTGTCTTACCAGTTGAAGGTATTGTCATATTTTGAGACCTGATTGTGGAGTAAAAAAGAGATATTTTAAAAAATAGAAGGAATGAAAGAACAAGGATGCTCAAACATTTAAAAAACTATATACTGAAAGACTTTTCATTGACTCTAAGGCATCAATAAATATCATTCAACAACGGATCTTGAATGATGCTGAACCCAATAATATGGAACATATTTGTTAAAATGTGATTATCCTAGAGTCATATAATATGTAAATTTGACCCTTGAACAACATGAGTATGAACTGCTTGGGTCCACTTATGCTGTTTTTTTTTTTAATAGTAAATACTACATTACTGTGTAATTCAAGGTTGGTTGAATCAAGGATGCAAAACTGCAGATATGGAGGAACCACTCAGTAGGAAGGCTAACTATAACATATATGGATTTTCAACTGCATGGAGCGTTGGTGCTCCTAACCCTCAAGTTTTTCAAAGGTCAACTGTATATTCCACCAAATACAAACAAATACTTTTGACAATGAGGTCCTAATCTAGTGGAGATAAATTTTAATGGTTTGTTATGGAAGATGCTTAATCTTTTTATTTTGCTTTAAATAAGATCCATTTCATTAATTTTCGTGTTTAATTTTTTTTGGTTGTTTTCAAGAGCAATTAGTTCTATTGCCATTTTCATAATACATGGTGGAAATCTGTTGTTGTAGCCCATGAATTCCCCCTCTGTCATTTGGTAGCAGCATACCTATTTCATGTGAAAATAATTGGTGGGGCTGACACAGTCCAATCTTACTTTTTCTGCAAGGTTTTGTGCATGATTCAGGCCTGGATAGAGTATGAACAGACCATGGCCATAATACATGTTAGAGGGTAAGACATAACAGAAGCAACTGTAAGTAGAATTCTCCACAAAATTCTCAATTATAGAAAAAAAGACTTGCTCTTTCTGCTGTGACTGTTGACTAGCTATTTCCTACATTTGGAAGCAGCTTCTGACTACTTGCCTATACTAGAAAAGAACATGAAGAGAAAAAGAAAGACAGATTTCTGTTGAAACCATTGTAATTCTCATGAGTAAAGAAAACAATGGTGAGAAGGTCAGGGCCTTTCTAACATCAGTTGATTAATTGGAAGGAACTATAACATAAACATGTACTGTCTGAACTTCCAAGTTAGAGGAAACAAGCAACTGCTTCTGTCTTCCAACAAATATAAACAAATACTCCTAACAATGGGTCTTAATCTAGTGGAGATAAATTTTAATGGTTTGCTATGGAAGATGCTTAATGTATTATTATCATTATTACCATCATGATTAATTTTTTATTAGTTTCTGCTTTATAACAAAGTGAATCAGTCATACATATACATCTGCTCCCATATCCCTTCCCTCTTACATCTCTCTCCCTCCCACCCTCCCTATCCCACCCCTCCAGGCAGTCACAAAGCACCGAGCTGATCTCCCTGTGCTATGCGGCTGCTTCCCACTAGCTATCTACCTTACGTTTGGTAGTGTATATATGTCCATGCCGCTCTTTCATTTTGTCACAGCTTACCCTTCCCCCTCCCCATATCCTCAAGTCCATGCTCTAGTAGGTCTATGTCTTTATTCCTGTCTTACTCCTATGTTCTTGATGACATTTTTTTTTCTTAAATTCCATATATATGTGTCAGCATACAGTATTTGTCTTTCTCTTTCTGACTTACTTCACTCTGTATGACAGACTCTAGGTCTATCCACCTCATTACAAATAGCTCAATTTCATTTCTTTTTATGGCTGAGTAATATTCCATTGTATATATGTGCCACATCTTCTTTATCCATTCATCCGATGATGGACACTTAGGTTGTTTCCAGCTCCGGGCTATTGTGAATAGAGCTGCAATGAACATTTTGGTAC
This sequence comes from Mesoplodon densirostris, assembly GCF_025265405.1. Lineage (NCBI taxonomy): Eukaryota > Metazoa > Chordata > Mammalia > Artiodactyla > Ziphiidae > Mesoplodon > Mesoplodon densirostris. The sequence goes on from NC_082665.1 coordinate 17,574,193, forward strand.
ATGTCTCTTTTGGAATTATGGTTTTCTCAGGGTATATGCCTAGTAGTGGGATTGCTGGGTCATATGGTAGTTCTATTTGTAGTTTTTTAAGGAACCTCCATACTGTTCTCCATAGTGGCTGTACCAATTCACATTCCCACCAGCAGTGCAAGAGTGTTCCCTTTTCTCCACACCCTCTCCAGCATTTATTGTTTCTAGATTTCTTGATGATGGCCATTCTGACTGGTGTGAGATGATATCTCATTGTAGTTTTGATTTGCATTTCTCTAATGATTAATGATGTTGAGCATTCTTTCATGTGTGTGTTGGCAGTCTGTATATCTTCTTTGGAGAAATGTCTATTTAGGTTTTCTGCCCATTTTTGTATTGGGTAGTTTGTTTTTTTGCTCTTGAGCTGCATGAGCTGCTTATAAATTTTGGAGATTAATCCCTTGTGAGTTGCTTCATTTGCAAATATTTTCTCCCATTCTAAGGGTTGTGTTTTGGTCTTTTTATGGTTTCCTTTGTTGTGCAAAAGCTTTTAAGTTTCATTAGGTCCCATGTGTTTATTTTTGTCTTTATTTCCATTTCTCTAGGAGGTGGGTCCAAAGGGATCTTGCTGTGATTTATGTCATAGAGTGTTCTGCCTATGTCTTCCTCTAAGAGTTTGATAGTTTCTGGCCTTACATTTAGGTCTTTAATCCATTTTGAGCTTATTTTTGTGTATGGTGTTAGGGAGTGATCTAATCTCATACTTTTACATGTCCCTGTCCAGTTTTCCGAGCACCACTTATTGAAGAGGCTGTGCTTTCTCCACTATACATTCCTGCCTCCTTTATCAAAGATAAGGTGACCATATGTGCCTGGGTTTATCTCTGGGCTTTCTATCCTGTTCCATTGATCTATCTTTCTGTTTTTGTGCCAGTACCACACTGTCTTAATTACTGTAGCTTTGTTGTATAGTCTGAAGTCAGGGAGACTGATTCCTCCAGCTCCGTTTTTCATTCTCAAGATTGCTTTGCCTATTCGGGGTCTTTTCTTTTTCCAAACAAATTTTGAAATTTTTTGTTCTAGTACTGTGAAAAATGTCAGTGGTAGTTTGATAGGGATTGCATTGAATCTGTAGATTGCTTTGGGTAGTAGAGTCATTTTCACAACATTGATTCTTCCAATCCAGGAACATGGTATATCTCTCCATTTATTTGTATCATCTTTAATTTCTTTCATCAGTGTCTTATAATTTTCTGCATACAGGTCTTTTGTCTCCTTAGGTAGGTTTATTCCTAGATTATTATATTCTTTTTGTTGCAATGGTAAATGGGAGTGTTTTCTTGATTTCACTTTCAGATATTTCATCATTAGCGTACAGGAATGCCAGAGATCTCGGTGGATTACTTTTGTATCCTGCTACTTTACCAAATTCATTGATTAGCTCTAGTAATTTTCTGGTAGCATCTTTAGTATTCTCTATTTATAGTATCATGTCATCTGCAAACAGTGACAGCTTTACTTCTTCTTTTCCAATTTGGATTCCTTTTATTTCCTTTTCTTCTCTGATTGCTGTGGCTAAAACTTCCAAAACTATGTTGAATAAGAGTGGTGAGAGTGGGCAGCCTTGTGTTGTTCCTGATCTTAGTGGAAGTGGTTTCAGTTTTTCACCATTGAAGATGATGTTGGCTGTGGGTTTGTCATATATGGCCTTTATTATGTTGAGGAAAGTTCCCTCTATGCCTACTTTCTGCAGGGTTTTTTATCATAAATGGGTGTTGAATTTTGTCAAAAGCTTTCTCTGCATCTATTGAGATGATCATATGGTTTTTCTCCTTCAATTTTTTAATATGATGTTCCACGTTGGTTGATTTGCATATATTGAAGTATCCTAGCATTCCTGGAATAAACCACATTTGATCATGGTGTATGATCCATTTAATGTGCAGTTGGATTCTGTTTGCTAGTATTTTGTTGATGATTTTTGTATCTTTGTTCATCAGTGATATTGGCCTGTAGTTTTCTTTCTTTGTGACATCCTTCTGTGGTTTTGGTATCAAGGTGATGGTGGCATCATAGAATGAGTTTGGGAGTGTTCCTCCCTCTGCTATATTTTGGAAGAGTTTGAGAATGGTAGCTGTTAACTCTTCTCTAAATGTTTGATAGAATTTTCCTTTGTAGCCATCTAATCCTTGGCTTTTGTTTGTTGGAAGATTTTTAATCACAGTTTCAATTTCAGTGCTTGTGGTTGGTCTATTCATATTTTCTATTTCTTCCTGTTTGAGTCTTGGCAGGTTGTGCATTTCTAAGAATTTGTCCATTTCTTCCAGGTTGTCCATTTTATTGGCATAGTGTTGCTTGTAGTAATCTCTCATGACCTTTTGTATTTCTGCAGTGTCAGTTGTCACTTCTCCTTTTTCATTTCTAATTCTATTGATTTGAGTCTTCTCCCTCTTTTTCTTGATGTGTCTGGCTAATGGTTTATCAATTTTTTTTTATCTTCTCAAAGAACCAGGTTTTAGTTTTATTGATCTTTGCTATCATTTCCTTCATTTCTTTTCATTTATTTCTGATCTGATCTTTATGATTTCTTTCCTTCTGATAACTTTAGGGTATTTTTGTTCTTATTTCTCTAATTGCTTTAGTTGCAGAGTCAGGTTGTTTACTCGAGATGTTTCCTGTTTCTTAAGGTGGGATTTTATTGCTATAAACTTCCCCCTTAGAACCGCATTTCCTGCATCCCATAGGTTTTGTGTCATCGTGTCTCCATTGTCATTTGTTTCTAGGTATTTTTTTATTTCCTCTTTGATTTCTTCAGTGATCACTTCGTTATTAAGTAGTGTATTGTTTAGCCTCCATGTGTTTGTATTTTTTACAGATCTTTTCCTGTAATTGATGTCTAGTCTCATAGCATTGTGGTCGGAAAAGATACTTGATACAATTTCAATTTTCTTAAACTTACCATGGCTTGATTTGTGACCCAAGATATGATCTATCCTGGAGAATGTTCCATGAGCACTTGAGAAAAATGTGTATTCTGTTGTTTTTGGATGAAATGTCTTATAAATATCAATTAAGTCCATCTTGTTTATTGTGTGATTTAAAGCTTGTGTTTCTTTATTTTCATTTTGGATGATCTGTCCTTTGGTGAAAGTGGGGTGTTGAAATCCCCTACTATGATTGTGTTACTGTTGATTTCCCCTTTTATGGTTGCTAGTATTTGCCTTATGTATTGAGGTGCTCCTATGTTGGGTGTATAAATATTTACAATTGTTATATCTTCTTCTTGGATCGATCCCTTGATCATTATGTAGTGTCCTTCTTTGTCTCTTCTAATAGTCTTTATTTTAAAGTCTATTTTGTCTGATATAAGAATTGCTACTCCAGCTTTCTTTTGATTTCCATTTGCATGGAATATCTTTTTCCATCCCCTTACTTTCAATCTGTATGTGTCTCTAGGTCTGAAGTGGGTCTCTTGTAGACAACATATATATGGGTCTTGTTTTGTTATCCATTCAGCCACTCTGTGTCTTTTGGTGGGAGCATTTAGTCCATTTACATTTAAGGTAATTATCAATATGTATGTTCCTATTCCTTTTTCCTTCATTGTTTTGGGTTCATTATTGTAGGTATTTTCCTTCTGTTGTGTTTCTTGCCTAGCGAAGTTCCTTTAGTATTTGTTGTAAACCTGGTTTGGTGTTGCTGAACTCTCTCAGCTTTTGCTTGTCTGTAAAGTTTTAATTTCTACATCAAATCTGAATGAGATCTTTGCTAGGTAGAGTAATCTTGGTTGCAGGTTTTTCTCCTTCAACACTTTAAATATGTCCTGCCACTCCCTTCTGGGTTGTAGAGTTTCTGCAGAAAGTTCAGCTGTTAACCTGATGGGGATTCCCTTTTGTGTTATTTTTTTTTTTTTCCTTGCTGCTTTTAATATGTTTTCTTTGTGTCTAATTTTTGACAGTTTGATTAATATGTGTCTTGGTGTATTTCTCCTTGGATTTATCCTGTACGGGATTCTCTGTGCCTCCTGGACTTGATTAACTATTTCCTTTCCCATATTAGGGAAGTTTTCAACTATAATCTCTTCAAATAGTTTCTCAGTCCCTTTCTTTTTCTCTTCTTCTTCTGGAACCCCTATAATTCGAATTTTGGTGTGTTTAATATTGTCCCAGAGGTCTCTGAGACTGTCCTCAGTTCTTTTCATTCTTTTTTCTTTCTTCTGCTTTGCAATTATTTCCACTATTTTATCTTCCACCTCACTTATCTGTTCTTCTGCCTCAGTTATTCTGCTACTGATTCCATCTAGAGTATTTTTCATTTCATTTATTGTGTTTTTAATCGTTACTTTATTCACATTTAGTTCTTCTAGGTCCTTGTTAACTGTTTCTTGCATTTTGTCTATTCTATTTCCAAGATTTTGGATCATCTATACTACCATTATTCTGAATTCTTTACAGATAGACTGCCTATTTCCTCTGCATTTGTTAGGTCTGGTGGATTTTTATGTTGCTCCTTCACCTGCTGTGTGTTTTTCTGTCTTCTCATTTTGCTTATCTTACTGTGTCTGCTGTCTCCTTTTTGCAGTCTGCAGGTTCGTAATTCCCGTTGTTTTTGGTGTCTGTCCCCAGTGGCTAAGGTTGTTTCAGTAGGTTGTGTAGGCTTCCAGGTTGAGGGGACAGTGCCTGTGTTCTGGTGGTTGAGGCTCGATCTTGTCTTTCTGGTGGACAGTTCCACATCTTCTGGTGTGTTTTGGGGTGTCTGTGGCCTTATTATATTTTTAGGCAGCCTCTCTGCTAATGGGTGGTGTTGTGTTCCTGTCTTGCTAGTTGCTTGGCATAGGGTGGCCAGCACTGTAGCTTGCTGGTCGTTGAGTGAAATTGGGTGCTTGTGTTGAGATGGAAATCTCTGGGAGTTCTTTGCCATTCGATATTATATGGAGCTGGGAGGTCTCTTGTGGACCAGTGCCCTGAAGATGGCTCTTCCATCTCAGAAGCACAGCACTGACTCCTGGCTGCAACACCAAGAGCCTTTCATCCACACGGCTCAGAATAAACGGGAGAAGATGTAGAAAGAAAGAATTAGTAGAAGAAAGAAAGAAAGGAAGAAAGGAGTGGTGGAGGGAGGGAGGGAGGAAGGAGGGAAGGTAGGAAAAAGAGAAAGATAAAGAAAAATAGAATAAAGTATGATAAAATGTAATAGTGTTATTAAAATTAAAAAGTAATTATTAAAAAAATTAACAATTAAAAACAAAACAAAACAAACAAAGAAACAAAAAACGGATGGATAGAACCCTGGGACAAATGGTGGAAGCAAAGCTATATAGACAAAATCTCACACAGAAGCATACACATACACTTTCACAAAAAGAGAACAAGGGGAAAAAAATTGTAAATCTTGCTCTCAAAGTCCACCTCCTCAATTTGGGATAATTTGTTGTAAAAAGAGGAAAAGGGGAAAAATCATAGATTTTGTTCTCAAAGTTCACCTCCTCAATTTGGGATGATTCATTGTCTATTCATGTATTCCACAGATGCAGGGTACATCAGGTTGATTGTGGAGCTTTAATCCAGTACTTCTGAGGCTGCTGGGTGAGATTTCCCTTTCTCTTCTTTATTCTCAGAGCTCCCGGTTCTCAGCTTTGGATTTGGCCCCGCCTCTGTGTGTAGGTCACCGGAGGGCATCTGTTCTTTGCGCAGACATGATGGGGTTAAAGGAGCAGCTGCTTCGGGAGCTCTGGCTCACTCAGGCCAGGGGGAGGGAATGGTACGGAGTGCTGGGCAAGCCTGTGGTGGCAGAGGCCGGCGTGATATTACACCAGCCCAAGGTGCACCATGTGCTCTCCTGGGGAAGCCATCCCTGGATCCTGGGACCCCGGCAGTGGCGGGCTGCACAGGCTCCCTGTAAAGGGGGTGCGGACAGTGACCTGCACTCTCACACAGGCCTCTTGGCAGTGGCAGCAGCAGCCCCAGCATCCCATGTCCGTCTCTGGGGTCCGTGCTTTTAGCCGCGGCTTGCGCCCATCTCTGGAGCTCCTTTAATCAGCGCTCTTAATCCCCTCTCCTCACGCACCAGGAAACAAAGAGGGAATAAAAAGTCTCTTGCCTCTTTGGCAGCTCCAGACATTTTCTCAGACTCCCTCCCGGCTAGCCGTGGTGCAGTAACCCCTTCAGGCTCTCTTCCCGCCTCCAACCCCAGTCCTCTCCCCGCGCTCCACCTGAAACCTGAAACCCGAGCCTCAGATCCCATCCCCGCCCACCCCGGCGGCCACGCAGACAAGCCTCTCAGGCTGGTGAGTGCCAGTCAGCACCGATCCTCTGTGTGGGCATCTCTCTGCTTTGTCCTCCGCACCCCTGTTGCTATGCTCTCCTCTGCTACTCCGAAGTTTTCCCCCTCTGGCACATGCAGTCTCCATCTGCGAATGGGCTTCCTAGTGTGTGGAAACCTTTCCTCCTTCACGGCTCCCTCCCACTGGTGCAGGTCCTGTCCCTATCCTTTTGTCTCTGTTTATTCCTGTTTCTTTTGCCCTACGTAGGTACGTCGGGAGTTTCTTGCCTTTTGGGGAGTCTGGGTTCTTCTGTCAGTGTTCTGTAGGTGTTCTGTAGGAGTTGTTACATGTGTAGATGAATTTCTGATGTATCTGTGGGAAGGAAGGTGATCTCCGTTTCTTACTCTTCCGCCATCTTCCCACAGCTCTGGCCATCATGATTATTATATGTTATCTTTATTTTACACAAATGGGAAAAATGGGGAAACATTCTTTATTAAATCCTAAGCCAGAGATCAAGGAAGGAAAGTAAGGAATCCTTGGAATATGTGTGATATAAAGTAAAAGTAAAACATAATGACCTAAAGGAAAATAAAAATTTCATAGAAAATAATAGGGAATTAGCTTGGCAAAATATGCCTTCCTGCCTAGAGTGATGTTGCCTTTTTATCTCTACTGCATTCATTTTTATTGTTCAGATATGATTGTGTTGGTGTATATGTGCTTATACTCTGACATTTTGAGCTGTCATTCATATTAGAATCCATATTCTCCAAATACTACATTTCTAGTTTATTGTGACTATTTCAGAATTCTGTGTAATTGGATACTGCATACATGTTTGAGACAGTCTTCTCTGAACAATGGGTAGGAGCATTAGCTCATGAATTTTGAAATATCCCTTGAGGCTGGACGTATGTATTGTGGCTTATTTACAGGTTGAGGAAAGGTGAGATCACCCAAGAGGTAGAATGCTGTTTGTATTCATGGTTTTATATACACACAAGAATGTGTGTACCTTTATGTGTATTATTCTAGAACATTATTAACATATCAGAAGACCAAAAGTGTTTTTATACAAAACCAAGTCACAATTTTATTCTTAAGTTATATCAATAGTTAAAATTCCTCAACTAACAATAAATATACATCAGCTTAATCTCATTTTGTCACTGATTTTCAAGGAGCACCTAAAAATATTGCTAAACTTTCTCTTTGGCTTTAAAATACTTTTAATATGTCAGATTGTATTATATTAATCACTTATATTGTAGGTTTATCATAATCATGCTTCTTTATCTTTTCTTAATGTTATGATAGTGGTAACATTATTTCAGTAGTTCCATGATGACACTGAATACATCTGTAGAACACTCCCTAAAGTTTGTTTTTAATTAAGATTCTTTAGGAATTAGATAACTGAGCATAAGCTCATAGCCTGGACACCTACCAAGAATTAACAATAGTTACGTTAGTGAACTATGTTACTTAGTAACAAAAGCAATAATAGGATTTTCACAATATTTTAATAATACATTCAAATTGTCCCAAAGTTCTCATAACCAAATATATGGCAAAAATACTCACATTTATTATGCAAACACCCTTGTGAAATATGCAGTTTATCTTTTGTCTCTATGTTCATTTTTTATATTTTGCCAGTTTTTCACTTCATCCTGGAAACTTGTTCTGTGCCATAGTAGGAACCAAATAGAGAAATAGAAACAATAAAAAAAGTAATTCTAGAATTGGTAATTTTAGAACTGAAAAATATATTTTCTGAAATAAAGAGCTTTTCAAGGATGGACTTAATAGCTAAACAGACATGACAGAGGAAAGACTAAAGAACTTCATAATAAATCAATGAAAATTATTTAAGGTAAAACAAGGTGAGAAAAATAACAATAAACAGGGAATTTTTTGATGATCACAAAGAGTCCAACACATTTAACTGGAATAGTACAAGGAGAGAGAATTGAGGACAAAAACATTTAATAAATGGTGCTTAATATTTCCCAAATTTGATGAAAAACATATAATTGCAAACATAGAATGATCTATGGATATCAGGTAGATAAAAGGGGCAAAAAGCCTAAAATAGGGTGCATCACATTCAAATGTTTGAAAGCCAAAGATAAAGAGTAGATATTGAAAGTAACAAGAGAGAATTAATGTATTATGTAAAAAGAGACAAAATTCCAATCAATGGCTGAGTTCTCACCAAAATCCTTGTAGCTAAGAAAAGATGGAAACAACGTCTTTAAAGTGCTGGAAGAAAAAAAAAATCTAGCAACACAGGATTCTGTATCCATCAAAAACATTCTTCAATAACAAAGTAAAATATAAGAATATTTTCAAGTAAAAGAAAACCAGAGGAATTCATTGCCAATAGATCTGCTCTAAAAGTAACATTAAAAGGAAATTCTTCAGACTGAAAGAAAATGATGGCAGAGGAAGAAGTATGTTCTTAGAAAAGAAGGCAAAATATCTGGGTAGATAGAAAATAATATTTTTATTTTTACCATTTTCTTCTTAATTTTTTGATAAAAATATATATACGTTTATACATCTATATCTATATCTACCTCTATATCCATAACTATATGTATCTATCTATGATTATATCTATATAAAGCAAAGTTTTGTAGGTTTATAAGTATGTAAATTTAGTGCAACAAATGTAAGAAGATTTTAATGTTTTAGCAAAGTAGTACATAATATACTATAAACTATATTACAGTACATGAATAAAGATTTAAGCTTGTAATTTAATCCTTATTCAAGTCATAAAAAATGAAGAAGTTGTACCTAAAAAGCCAACAGAAAAATATAAATGAAGTTCTAAAACATGTTCAAACAATCCAAACAAATGATGTAAAAGAGAATCAGAAGAATGAAAACAGTTAAAAAGAAGAAAACACAAAAAAGTTAATCACAAAAACAATTTGTTAATTACATTAGTTGTTAATAGATTAAGCAATCCAAGTAAAAGAAACATTTTCAAGATGGATTAAAACACAAAGCCAACTACAAGCTATCCACAAGGGACATAGGTTTAAAGACAATTTTAATTTGAAAGTAAATGAAGAGAAAAACATATAAAATTCAAGTTTTAAGCAGAAGAAGACTGAAATAATTATATTACATTTAAATAAAAACTCTCAAGACAAAATGTATTACCAGAAAAAGAGGGAAATTTCATAAATGATAAAAGTTCATCCAAAAGACATAGCAATCATAAATGCCTATGAACTCAGTAACAAAACTTTCAGAGGCATGAAGGAAAAACAAAGAATCAAAGAGAGAAATGGGCAGTTTAATAATCATAGCTGGAGATATCAGTTTCCCTTTCTCAACAGCTGATAGATTAACTAGAAAAAAAAATCACCAAATTCATAAAGATCTAAATGATATTTTCAACCCCATCAACCACCTTTACTTAATTGATGTTTAGAGAATAAAGGCAGAATATATATTCTTTTCAAATTCAAATGATACATTTACCAGAATAGACACTATTCTTGGACATGAAACAATTCTCAATACATTTTAAAACACTGAAATCATAGAGTATTTTACTGATATCAATGAGTATTTAGCTATGATGGAATTGAATTAGAAAAAAATAAAAATAATAAGAAAATCCTTAATACTTAAAATTTACTTATAATTAACCCATGTATTAAAGCAGAAATTGTAAGAAAAATCAGAATATGTTTAAAGTTGAATTTTAATGGAAACCACATATCAAATTTGTGGGATACAGCTAAAGAAATGTTTAAAGGACTCTTTATATCTCTATAATTCATGTATATTTGTGTGGGTCTATATATATGCATATATATGTGCTTTTATAAATCTGTAAAACTGTTGCTAAAAATCAATGATTGAATCTTCCACATTAAAAGTTCATAGAACAAGAGCAAATTAAACCTAAAGTAATTAGAAAGAACAATATAAAGATAAAAAGCATTGAAAAAGGAAATGAAAATGTGATAAAGAAAATTAAAAACAAAAAGTACATTCTTTGAAAAGATTAATAATATTGATAATCCTTAGCATGTTTGATCAAGAGGAGGTTATGTAAATAGAGATACTATATGTTTTTAAAAGGATTCTAACAGAATATCATTAATAACTTTGTAATACTAAATATGACAACATTGATGAAATAAACAATTCATTCAGCAAACACTGCTGTGAAAGCCAGCTTCGTATAGGTTACTGTGATCAACAGCTTGCCTCAGGCTGCTTTCTGCTCCAAAGCTTTTTGGATGCTTTGGCTCTCCCACACTCCTGCAAACCAGAAAGTGCAAGTGATTCATATCTATAAGACAACTTTTGACCCGTGGAAAATGAAGGACAAGAGCCAATGGGTATATACTCTCCTTTTTAATCAGGTGACAACTATGGGAGGCATTCTACACAAATTCTCAGATGCCTCAATGGATCTCTGTGGAATTAGGTCTCCATCACTCACAGCTTGATTAGAAATTCTTACATTGGCTTTGTCTTGTTCCCTTTCTTATTCTTCCCAGTTCTCCATTCCAGTTTCCTGGCGTTACAAACATAAACAAACTATCCATAAGCAAGTCAAAGTCTCAGATTCAGGTTTTGGGAAAAATATGACATCATTGGGACCAGAAATTTTGAGAAATATCTGCTAAGTAGCAGCTGGGATTGGAAATGACAGGATTAAAAAAAAAAAAAAAGGAGCAGAACAATCATTTGATGATATCTCCAAATGAATGCTCACAACAAAAGGATATTTTTCCTTCTCACCTTTACATACATCAGGACTCTGGTGTAGCTCTGACCCACATTATCTTCATTCAGTAATGTATTTGGGGGGCTTCCCTGGTGGCACAGTGGTTGAGAGTCCGTCTGCTGATGCAGAGGACATGGGTTTGTGCCCCGGTCCAGGAAGATCCCACATGCCATGGAGTGGCTGGGCCCTTGAGCCATGGCCGCTGAGCCTGCGCATCCAGAGCCTGTGCTCCACAACGGGAGAGGCCACAACAGTGAGAGGCCTGTGTACCACAAAAAAAAAAAAAATGTATTTGGAAGGAATATTTTCTCTCTGGAACAATGACAAGTTGTTCAAGTTGTGACAAGTTATCACAGGGATAAGGGAGACATATCACTTCCACTCACATTTTATTATAAAAAAGTTGCCACATGGCTACAGTTGAGTTCAATTGCATAAGATATATAATCCTCCAGCAGAAAGGGATTCCAAATGCTTATAAAAAGTGATAGACAGTCAATTCAGTAAAACTCAGGAAAAAAGATAATGGTGGAACAATAACAAAAGTTAACCAACTATTTGGTCACAAGATTACTTTTAGATTTAAAAAAATTGTAGATGTTGAAAATTCTCTCTAAATATAGTATGAGAAACTTTAATAAATGATAAATACAGTTACCTCAATTTCAAAAGTAAAGCTTTGTTTCCTTTGTGGGGGTTATTTTACTGTAAAAGAACTAATTTACAATGAAATTATTTATACAAAATAAAAAAGACTTAGCACTGTAAATTTTTCTGATTGTTTTAACAGTCCCGAGTTTTATTACAAGCTTCCTTGTAACATATTTTATTTCCCTAAACTCAAAATCTTCAGTTTGTAAAATGTTATTATAAAAGACATATATTTTTCACAGAGATAAGTTGGAAATAACTTTTGACAAAATATGTTACAGTACTTGTGGGCTCCATAAATATTAGCTGAATGCTGAAAAAACTTGCAATTTTAAATTATAATTTATTTCATTGATGACAGTGGTTGCCAATAACATCTGCATTAGGATTTACGCATTCTCATAAGTTAACTAGTTTTCTGAGTTAGTCTAAAATGTGCTTATTTTTATAAAAGAACATTCTTGAAATTTTAATGACAGTTTTCACCCTCAAATTTGCAAAATGAATGATTACATTATTTTTAAAAGGAACTATATTGCCTATAATTCAATTGGTAGCTCCACCTCTAATAATGTCAGAAAATCACCAGCCTAGGTTGACCTTAAAATGTCGACATGCCTTCATATTATGAGATTAATTTTGTGTTATATATCTGGTACTGATTTTAGCCAAACTATTAAGGAATTATAGATGTCATCATACTGTTTGAAGACATGCATCTTCATGTTCCCAACTAACTCCTCAAAGTAGCAACCATACAGATGTCAAATGGATGCAGCTTCAAACACTTACCCAAAACAATCCATGGTATTCAATTAGTTGTTTCTCTTAATTTCTAACAACCTTGTACATCTACTGGGAAAAGTGAGTATTTACGTTAAAAAAAATAAGCATAAGGTTTGTGACTACCACCAGAGAATGTTAATGAGGCAAGCGTAATGTTGAATGGGAATACATTTCAATTTAATTGTCTTGGGAGGCTTAAGGAACATGCACATTGAAGCTAGGTCGAGGTGAATACTTTGAGCAGAGACTACGAGCTTCTTTTGAGCCAGAAAAGAAGGATAATACGTGTGACTGCAAACCATTTATTTGAGCACTGCACTTAATTATACTCCCCAGGGCAAGAGAAGGCAGCATCCTGTCATAACGTCTGCTATACCACAATCCGCCAAGCATATATTTTCATGTAATCGATTTAAGATGCCTTGTGGATATTGCATAACTACCCTAGTCCTTCTCACCAGGGTGGGCTGGTCTGAATTTGATAACAGCTACTGTTGGGATCGCTAAGCTAATAATTTAAGTTTAGCTGGTTGAAACCCGTTCTTTTGTTTTATAACTAAAGTCTGTTTCTCATTTGCATGTGTAAGTTGGCCATCTGCTTTGGTGACAGAGAGGAGGTGCCTCAGAGGAGGTGCCTCTGACCAGGCTGCAGTGTTGAAAGTTTTATAAATTGATTGGATTCATATAAACATCCCTAATCCAGATCCGGCATTATTGATAATGATTTATTATTATTATTATTATTATTTATTTTCAACACAAAAGAATGGAGAGGTTTGAAACTGTAATTTATTTTCTTTGCTTGCTGTGCAGTCCACTCGTCATTGTATTTTTCTATATTTCAGGCCTGATTGTTCAGAGTGAGTGTGCCTGGTTAAAATATGTACTTTATATGAAGATGGTACTTCTAACTCTATCACTATAACTGACCTCTGAAAATATCAGCAGAGAAGACTGTCAGCTGTATATCCCATCATTCTTCTCTCACATTGCCTCTAATTTTTACTTCTTTGAAAATAAGCGATCTAGGGAAGTTTGCCTACAGTTTGGGTGGAATTGTGATGGATGTCCATTTCAACTTGGAGTGGGTTCTTTCTTTCTAGCTTCATTTCCACCTGTCTCCTAGAATTGGCTGGATGTAAATGAAAAATAAAATGTGCGATTTCTTGCAAGGCAAAGATATAATGCTATTTGAAATAATTACAGGTGTTTTCAATGCTCCTCTAAATGGATCTAAATTTAATAAGTTGAGAATCTAAGTCTGGGCTTTGTAAACATAATTGTCTGTCAATGTGTTTGTTCCAATACTTTTGTTAGACGAAAAATAGGTTGGCCAAAGTAATACACTATTTCAAGGCATACTCAGTGTTTGATTTCTTACTCATTCTACCGATCAAACTTCAATGAAAAGAAATTGGCAAAAAAAAAATTTCAAAGCTTAACTTTTAAAATATATTTTAGTAAAATAGATTTCGATGAAATGGCAGAGCTAAATGTCAGGTGAGAGAAAATAATAGCAATTAAATGAAATTTATAATTTATAAATCTATACAATATATTGAACATTATTCTGTAAAAATAAAAGAAATCATTATGCTTAAGTCAGCCTTAGTAGTGGGGAACAGAAAACATCAACTTATGGTTCACATTAATAGCAGTTTTATTTTATTCACTTCAAATATATCTATTGTCTTCTGATATTAGTTTGTCAACCACCTTTTAAAACAAAATAGTAGGGGCTTCCCTGGTGGCGCAGTGGTTGAGAGTCCGCCTGCCGATGCCGGGGACACGGCTTCGTGCCCCAGGTCTGGGAAGATCCCACATGCCACAGAGCGGTTAAGCCCATGAGCCATGGCCACTGAGCCTGCACGTCAGGAGCCTGGGCTCTGCAACAGGAGAGACCACAACAGTGCGAGGCCCGCATACCGAAAAAACAAAACAAAACAAAAACAAAATGGTATGTGCTAAAGATGGATTGTCATTTAAAAAAAAAATTTGCAAGAAATTACCTTGTCAAATAGAAGCACTTTAATTTTTCCTTCAGTTTTTCTTTTAAGGAAGGAAGATACAAATTAAATTTAAATGTGATATTTGTGCAGCTTTCAAAATACTGAGCAGGTAATGATTAAACAACAATATTTCTGAGCTAGTACTACGAGAAGACCAATTCATGGTATGAAAAATGTTGTTCATCAGTGTAATAGAACAATGAGGAAAATAATTACAGCTTGGGTCACACAAAGAAAGGAACACAATATAAATAAATTAAAATGTGAAAACAATTGTAAAGTGATAAAATAGTATTTATGTACCTATTCTTTTATCTTTTGAATATTGGACATATTCAGTCTCAATAGGCTTCTAAGTAAATTTGAAGTTCACTAACAAAACTGAATCAATTATAATATCCAGATGGGGTGTTTAGTGTATTTAAAAAACGTTAATAAGAGCAAGAAAGTTTTAAGGTAAGAAAAAGATATTTGAATAAAGTCGACTGATGTTCTGGGTTCTATATGGATATTTGATTAGATGTATTTAACATGCGAGGAAATAGGATTTTTTATGAGAATAATTTTTGGTTTAAAGTAAAAAACAGCCCAATACAAAAAGGCTTAAAGAATAGAGATATTAATTGGCTTTCACAAATAAGAAAGCCACTTAATGGCATGGCTTAATCCACTGTCTCCAGCTCTTCTCTGAAATTCTCTTGTCACTGTCCTTCTGCATATGACAGCATCTTTCTCATGCTGGTACAAGTTCCAGGCCAATATTTAGGCAACTGCAATGTACAGAGGAGAGAATTACTTGCCAGTGGCTCTCCTGAGAGGGAAGGAAAATAAACTCAAAAAACAAAAACAAAAACCTAAAACCAAAAAGAACTGTGAGAACATAACAATTATATTTCCCCCGAATTCCCAAACACACTTCTCTCACATACCTTTGGCTAGAAGAGTCACATGCCTTCCTGCCTGATCCAACTCCTGTGACCAGGCTAATGTCCTGTGATGACTGGCTTCAGCCTGATTCCAGTGAGAACCAATCACTGGTAAGGACCATAACATTAGTTCAAGATAAATCAAACCATATAAAGAAAGCTGGAATATGCAAGGCTCCCCTAATGTACATGATATGGTCAGGAGATGTAATTACAGTTGATTTCTAATCTCTAAGACATTAATATTTAATCAAGTGTGCCCTCACTACACATGCTTATTTTTTGGAGGTGGAATAACCCATCAGTATGTTTTGTAACCCTGCTTCTCTGGTAAATATGAATGTATAATTTTCCCTAAGAAATATAGGGACCCCAAGAAAAGTATAAAAATATGTGTGTGTGTGTGTGTGTTCATGAGTGCACACATGCATCTATTTACACAGCTAAGAAGCTAATCAACTTTAGTTGTGGTTTTCCATTTATTCATCACCTAAATCCGTTTGAGGTAGGTATTGTTATTAGCCTAGGTAGATACCAAACTTATATGTAGAGAGACATGAATATGGACATGGATGTGATGATCTCTAACTATCGAGATTAAGTCTTTTAATCCAGCAAATTCCTTCTCCAAACAAGCTGAGTCATGAAAAGTTATTTGCTTCTAATTTGCTGTAATTTTCTTGCTCTGGCAAAGCTTTACTGATTTACTGCTCAAAGATAAATTGCTCTTTGAAGCTGTAAGATATTAGTTTGTGCTGATTTTGTTTGAAGTTGAGTCCATCACTGTCTTAACCTGTGTACTATGAGTTTGGTTACTGTTGTGGCCATAATTCATTCACCCTGTCTAGCTGTTGGCCAAGGCATTATGGAAACTTCTGAGTCTGTACCTTGTGATGACCCATGTGCTGTTGACCAGGTTTCCTGTGGTCTAGACAGTGGCCTGAGGGAAAGTTAATTTTTATTAATGTCTATTCCCTGAGCCATAGTATGTAAATACTGCTTATTTGGTATTTATTCAAAATAATCTCAAAAACTTCTTTTCAATATGTTTGTGAGTTATTTAATAAGTTACAACCCTGGATATTTAGTGTGTGTTTCTTATTTAGTAAAGCATATTTTGGAAAACATTTAATTAAGTAAAATACTTGTCACTTTATTATCTTTAGTTTTTTATGTAACACAATCAGTCATTTTAGGAGTATAATTATCACTCAGATAATTCTGTTTGAAGCATATATAATACCCAAATATGAACTCTTTTTATAAGATGGTAAAATCTGCTAGTGTTCAATATGTAGGATTCTTTTATTTGAAATATTGTATTATTTAATGATATCTGTGCATCTACCTGTCTATCATTCTCTCCCTCTTTGTTTCTCACAGATCTTTATAAAAAAACCTAAGATAAAAACTATGTACTCATTTAACAGCCATATTAGAACTGAATCATTCACTTTACAAAATAACTTATTGTAAGTTTCCCTAGTGCCTTGAACAAATAAAGTACTGTAATTTCATTTAAGTAATTTCTTTCAGGAATATCTTAGTTATGTAAACCTTAGCACACTTAAAGTTGCCATTAATAGGGCTTCCCTGGTGACACAGTGGTTGAGAGTCCGCCTGCCAATGCAGGGGACACGGGTCCGTGCTCTGGTCCACGAAGATCCCACATGCCGCAGAGCGGCTGGACCTGTGAGCCATGGCTGCTGAGCCTGCGCGTCCGGAGCCTGTGCTCCGCAACAGGAGAGGCCACAACAGTGAGAGGCTCGCGTACCACACACACACACAAAAAAGACACAAACAAAAAAACAAAAGAGATGCCATTAATATTTCCAAGGGGAAAGCAAAACAGATAAGTGTTTGTTCTCTGGGAGTGTAAGCTAGTTAGATCGATAGATAGTTAATATGCAAGTACATCTGTTCAAGTGAATTTTTTCAAGTAATTAAAAAAAATTGTGTTTGTCCTCATTACTGCTAAGTCATATGAAGACATGTCTTTTTTTTTTTTTTTTTTAGTCAAGGGGTTATTATAGCTTCCTTAATCATAACTACTCTGAAACTCTGAAACTCCTAACAATCATATTAGAGCTGAATAATTCATTTTATAAAATAATTTATTGTTAAGTTTACCTAGTGCCTTTAACAATAAATTTAGGAGTTAGAAATTTCTTATTCCTGTATAAATTCCTGTAATACTGTTGGGGAATCCCCTCTATCTTCTACTTTTGCCAGGGGAATACCAGGAAGAAACCTCTACTTAACTGTTAGGCACACACGTTTTTCCCAGGAACTCCTATCCATTCCTTGGAAATTGTTAGAATCAGCAAGGGAACAAGTAGTTTAGCGAACTAAATACCAAGCTAAGATAGTGAGTTAGATTCAAGCCTCAGAGAGGTGTTGAAAGCCTAACACTGGAGTAGGTAAAATGCTGGCATTGAAGCAGAGACAAAAGTCCTATTATCATCAAATACAGTCTTCTAATGCCATTGTAGCTTTAACATTTAGAATCAAAACTTATTGACTTCCAGACAGTAGATCAACACAGAGATGAGATTGGTTTCATTCAAACACTTGACTCCAAAGAACAGAGTAGAACATCCCACAGGCTTCAGGGCTTGGAGTTTTATCTTTATTTTATTTCCTGTCTATTCAGAGTACTTACACAATTTGACTAGGAAAAAGATTTGACCCAACTCACATAATCTCACTACTTTTATTCATAGTAATTTTGGGAGATAAGGAACAGTAAAACATATTTCTTTATTTCCTATTTAGAGTTATAATATTTTGCCTTCGTGTTATCACTTCCCCCATTAGAACATTTTCTGCCAAAAGCTTTACATTTTCCGGCATATAATTACCAATCTTCTCAGCCTCCCATAATAAAGACTTAATATTTTATTTATGTTGGGAGGCTTTGTGACAGTTACGGTATTTAAAATCAGAGGAATTTGCTCTCAATTTTATACAAGAAAGTGTCTGAGATTAGTTTATTTTTTTCCCCTGGTATTTCTTGTGAAGCAAACTGGCACCTACAATTTCCAGTATCCAGTGGCAATTAGTCATGACTGTTTTCATTACCTAGAGGGAACAATTCAAGCCCCAGCAAGTTTTGTCTCCCCCAAGTCCACTGCAATATAATTTATTCTATTGACAGTGTCTCTAAATATTTGATCATCTAGCTTGTGTGCTTCATCTTCTTGTTTCTGGGAAAATAAATCTTAATTTAGAATTTCTTCCTTCACTAATTTGAAATAATAAAATCTCATTGATTATAAGCTGATGATGTGCAACTATAAATTATAGGTATAAAGCATTTTAAATTACTTGTTAAATTTTGTCACATTAAAATCTAATTATTAGAATTTGCATACAATGGGAATAACTACATAGCTTCACATTAAACACAATTATCCTGATAAGCCTGAGACTTCTGAGTCAAAGACAATATTTTTTTTTATCTTCTCCCACCATTGTGTGTTGGGTGTGATAGGGGAAGATATCTTGTTTGTGCATCAAATGCAATCATCCTGAGAAGACTCATCTGTACCTGGGCTTGAATTAGGTTGAGACAGTAGACCGTGAGCCTCAGCTTGATGATGTATAAGGATATGAGACCTTTGTAGGATCCTGGGAAGGATTGAAAGTACTTTGTATGTGGAATAAATAAATAGAAGTATATAGTTTGTGGACAGAGGCCAGACTTTGGTGGTTTCAAAGCATGACCACAAATTATTTGATAATCTTTAATCAAGAGATGGGAATATGTCCTTTTTTCCCTGAATTTGGGCAGGTCACTGTCACAGCCAATAAAATGTAGCAGAGGATGCTATATTTTCTAAGCTATATAGCAAAATGCCATGCAACTTCCACCTTGTTCAGTGAAACAGTCTATATAAGATTGGGTAAGCTTCCATATAGGAAGACCTGATAATCTAACGTCACCCTGTTGCAAGAAATCCTAAGTCACATGGCACTTGTGACAGCAGTCCCAGTGTAGGAACTTCAATTGACAGCACCAACTAAGGCTGGTCTTTGAGTTTTCCCAGTTCAGTTTTGTCAGCATACATATGAAAAAGCCTCTAGATGACTCTAGGCCCCAGTTACTCCCAGCCTTTGAAGTCTTCCCAGTTACGTCTCCAGATATCAGACATCAGAGACAATAAGCCTTTACTTCTGGTGCTTTGTCCAAGTTCCTCACCTATAGTATCTGTTATTGACCTAGAATAAATTGACTGCCAGATATTTCTCCAGCAAGGATGGATTTACTCAGGATGAGCAGAAAGAGTTGCAATTCGGGGTCTGCAACCATGTTGTACCATGAGCAATTCCCCACATGGCCAGAGAAGGAGTAGCTTTCATAGAGCTACAAAGGAAGTTGGAAGACAGAGCTATAGTCCATGGCTTTTCATTGGCTGAGTTTTCACCAGAAAAGAAAAGGTGTCTTTCTTCTTATTATTGGGCTCTGCTACCATTGTAGGGCATGAGAGCTCCCCCTTTTGGTCTCCCCACTCTATTTAATTGAGTTTTTTGTTCATTAACTTTTTACACCATGAACATAATAAAATGTTATTTTCTTTATACCCCAAGTTTAGTTTGATTTGTCAGGCAATACTTGGTAACTGGAAGACATATGCAGCATAAATCAACAAAATGAAGTTCAGGATCTATTTATCTATTTCAGCTTTAAAGTATGATTTGACATTTCAGTTATATCTATCACTTGGAAAATTAAAAAAAAAACAAAAACTTTTTTTCCTTACCTATATTTACAACAATATATATTTCTAGGTAAACAGAGACTTTGAATTTTTATTTGTTAAATAATAGTTGTGTATTTTGTTTTAATAATAAATATTTAATTCTAATCAATCATTTTATTTGTTTCTCAGGGTTCGCTTACTTTTAACACCCAAAGAATAGAAGTATCCCACAAGGTAGTTAATATTCAATTATCTTACAAGAAAAAGAAAGCTGAACTTGAATAAACCTTTTCTCCTCTGTTCTCCTTAATTTTTTTTTTTTTTCAGTACGTGGGCCTCTCACTGTTGTGGCCTCTCCCGTTGTGGAGCACAGGCTCCGACATGCAGGGTCAGCAGCCATGGTTCACAGGGCCAGCTGCTCCAAGGCATGTGGGATCTTCCCAGACCAGGGCCCAAACCCGTGTCCCCTGAATCGGCAGGTGGACTCTCAACCACTGCACCACCAGGGAAGCCCTCCCCATTTTTATCTGACTTCTATTCTAACCCAAATCTCGAACATAAATGACCATAATCTGACATACACAATGTGAAGAATTTTTAAGGATTAAGTCCCAGATTCTGAAGAAAATGAAATATAGTCACACATATTTATTTACCTCATAAGATTTAAAGAATGCCAATAAGTTCTTTCTAAATCATTAAAGGTGATCTGAAATGAAATTAAATATCAATAAACTTTGAGAAACATTAACTAATTATACAAATGTTACCTTATCTGAACATTTAAATAAACATAACAATCTAAATTTACTAGACTTAGAAACGTTTTATTATTAGTGACATGGATCTTTTCCTTGAGAAAATCTTCTCAAAGCCACACTACCCTTAGTAGGAGGAGAAATAGATCTAATTTTTAGCTCTCTTTTGCTTTTGGTAAACAATCTGAGGCAACTTTTTAAAAATGACCTATAGATTTGACTGATTTTGTTGTCAACATCTATCTTCCAGTATAAGAACTGCAATGGTACTCAGTAAAAACATAGAACTGTCTTCAGTTAGCAGAGTATGAGTATTCAAAGACTGCTTTTGGAAATTACACTCAGATGGAAGAAATGTTATTTATGCAGAATAGGAAAAAAATGAAATTGCACAATGTTGAATCTTCTTCAAAACCTAAGTATTGGCATAAATAAAAAGTTAAATTCTTTTGGAATAATCAATTGTAATAACTCAGTTGTAATTATTATAGATTGATTTCACTTCACTAAAGCCAAAACTGTCTTCACAAACAACTTTCTAAAACTCACATTAATAAATCTCATTGCCCATGGTAAATTTCATATCAGTTTCTTGAAACACTGTGTTTTAAAATCCATTATTTTACAGTGCTACATTTGTCACTGAAGAAAAAACCCTAAAAGATGGTTTGGTTGTGCCATGTTATATTAACCCGACTCCACTCCATATAAACTGAATAAATATGTGATATGACAGGAAAATCTTGCCTTTATAGAGACTATTATAGGTGCCATTTTTTCTTTTTGGTCATGCCTCATGGCATGTGGGATCTTAGTTCCCTGACCAGGGATTGAACCTGTGCCCCCTGCATTGGGAGCACAGAGTCTTTACCAGTGGACCACCAGGGAAGTCCCTATAGGTGCCATTTTGATCTCTCTTAAGATTTAATATTTAAACTGAGACCTAAAGGTGAGAAGGAATGAGCAATGAAAAGACTAGAGTCTTAGAGCATCCCTGGTAAAGGAAGCTACAACCATATAGCAACACCCCAAAGGTGGCAAAAACATGATCATCTGAGGAAAAGAGCAGAACTATGAGGTTCAAATTATGTTGTCAAAATTCTGCCTTTGTCTCTCTGCTCCAGGTCCTGTGAATGTGTGTGTGTGTGTGTAGTTGACTAGTTGTCATTTCATGGTGGCCCCATAAATCCCCATGTTTACCTCCTTTCACCTGACCACCCCAGTAGAATAGTTTGTTTTTTTTTCTAATAACTTCAGGAAAAGAACTAACCCGCTTCTCATTGATCAGAATTGATTCATGTAATTGGTTAAACATAAGTTATAGGCTGATGCTTGGGGAAGGTACAATAATAAACCTAATCTTAATCATATGAGATGCATGTTGAAAAAGTGGTTCCCTAAAGGATAATGAAAGTTTTATTACTACAGAATGGGTGAATGGACATTAATCAATTAGTGTCACTACAAGAGTCTTAAAACACAAAAGTGTACATGTTAGTAGGTAATCTGGAGCTTTAGTGTCTAGATACATACTGGAGAATTATTTTTTTAAATGCCATCACACCATATACAAAAATAAACTTAAAATGGACTAAAGACTTAAACATAAGACTTGAAACTATAGGAAACCTAGAAGAAAACATAGGTAGTACACACTTTGACATTGGTCTTGGCAATATTTTTTTGGCTATGTCTCCTCAGGCAAGGGAAACAAAAGCAAAAATAAACAAATGGGACTACATCAAACTAAAAACCTTTTTCACCATGAAGGAAACTATTAATAAAATAAAAATGTCACCTACTGAATGGGATCAGATATTTACAAACAGTATATCCAGTAAGAGGTTAATATCCAAAATATACAAAGAACTCATACAACTGAACATCAAAAAACAAACAATCTGATTAAAAGATGGACAGAAGACCTGAATAAACATTTTTGCAAAAGAAACATACAGATGGTCAACAGGCACATGAAAAGATGTTCAACGTCACTAATCATCAGGGAAATGCAAATGAAAACCATGATGAGAAGTTATCTCACAGCTCTCAGAGTGGCTTTTATCAAAAAGACAACCACTAAGAAGTGTTGGGGAGGATATGAAGAAAAGGGAAGACTCTTGCACTGTTGGTGGAAATGTAAATTGGTGCAGCTACTGTGGAAAACAATATGGAGTTTCCTCATAGATTTAAAAATAAAACTGTCATATGATCCAGGAATTCCACTCCTGGGTACTTATCCAAAGAAAACAAAAGCATTAATATGAGAAGACACACGCACCCCAATGTTCACTGTAGCATTATTTACAATGGACAAGATATGGAAATGCCCTAAGTGCCCATCAACAACATGGGTGGATCTAGAGAGTATTGTGCTAAGTGAAATAAGTCAGAGAAAGAGAAATACTGTATGCCTTTACTTATATGTGGAATCTAAACAAAACAAAATAAATTAACATGCATAACAAAACAGAAACAGAGTCACAGATACAGAGTAGAAAGAGATGGCTGTCAGTGGGGAGGGTGGATGGAGGGAAGAGATAAATAGGTGAAGGAGATGAAAAGGTGCAAACTTCCAGTTACAAAATAAATGTCATGGGTATGAAATATACACTGTAAGGAATACAGTGAATAGAAATGGCAGTCATTAACAGATAGATGATACTTGAGAAGTGAGAAAAGTTTAAATAAAGTAGGAAATAGTATAGAGCAGAGAAAATAGCATATGACCTAACACTATGGAACTCTAATTTAGGGGTTGCTTAGATAGTATGAAGCCTGCAGGGCAGTCTAAAAAGGAGTGGTCTGCTCTTCTGTATAGCTGAGGTCTGGAGAGGTACAACAGGCTGGGCACTTCTGTAGACAGTTCTGCGTTTGACTCTCCTTAGCATTGCTTCTTGTGCTTTGTGCATGTACACTGAGAGCTTTGAGTTTTTCTAAGATACAGTTGAGAAGCATTCTCTCCTGTGTAGTCATCTTCTTGTGCCTATTTGGGATTACACTTACTTTACTCTGTTGCTCCTCCAATCTAATACCAATGCTACATTCCAGAATCTCCTCCAAGGTAGTGAAATTCATTAATAACATACTTCCTTGCTTCCCAGAACCATGCTTTGCTTTTACACTTTCAAAATAAATGTTCCTTCCTCTCCATAGGATATTGGGAGGGAAGGAGGTAAATGTCTTTCCTCAATCTGCCACCTTGCACTAGCAATCTAAACATCATTTCTAAAATAATTTCCTGAGAGTTTTATATATTAAAAAATGTCCTGCTGTGTAAACTAAGTAATAATTTTCCCCTTCAACCTGAGATTGGGAATAAGTAATTGAGTAAAATTAACGTTTATCTAATGTGTTTTCTTTCTAATTTTTTATATATTTTAAAGCTTTTGAGGCAAGAACAGCTCATTTATAATTTTCCACAACACTTTTTTAATAATCAACCTACTTAAAGTAACATTCTGATATTCCTGGTTTTACCTCGAAATAGCACTTTTGCCTTTATACCAAATTAGGAATAAATGTTTTTTTAAAGTTTTATCTCTTTGAAAAAAAAAGTGCATACATGCATCCATCCTCTTACTGACTGAGTAGTTTGCTTTTAAAATTCTGGGTAGGATACATCTCCTTAACTAAGTTTTCCTTTAAAACTATAGGGAAACATTTTTCAGCTCAGCTACAGCAGAAATTAGAATACTTGCTTCAAACAGTGCTATTGTTAATAATTAGTTATAATTCTGTTATAAATAACTTCTCTGTCAAAAGGAGCTCCGTTATAAAATCTCTTCACAGGATTGTTGCTAGTTCTAGTGTTATAAAGAAGGAAATATATCACAGCAACAAGCACACAGTAGTTACTTAATCCCTGTTTGAAGACTCTTAAATAAAATCAATTTCACAAACAAATTCATGGATTTCTAGTTGGAATGTTTTATTTATTAGGTATTTTTCACACTCTGTGGAAAAAACATTTCAGAATCTGATATGAAACCAGTGTATATGGCTCACATTCATTTTAAAAACATATATTCTGTTCATTTCACTTTTTGTTTCTTTTCTGGCACTGCCTAAAACCAGATGATATTACACTATGAAAAATGAATTAGATACTGAACTTTTCCAGCTGTTAAAAAAGGGGAAAAATATTCCACACTTTTTAGGCACTATGTATAAGAAAAACATTTTTATGGCAGGTAAATGTATACCATGGCTCTTAACTACCTCCAGGTGAGGGAGTCTTATTTCAAATTATTCCTAAAATGATTGTGACACCAATGAGAGTTCAGACAGTCAAGCAAGAATACCTTTTGACTTCATGACTGTTTCTATTTTGACCCTTATCCTTAATGTAAAACAGGAAATTTTTCTCTATGATAAGAAATGATGGTATCTGGTATGAACCTGGCACAATAGCCCATAGTGTGAGTAGAAATAGGCTAATTCTCATTTATTCAATACTGTTGTGTCATCGGCAAACTCCTTCACCTCCCTAAACCTCAGTTTTGTCATGTCTAAATGTGAATAGTAACAAGCCCACCTCCTTATCGTGCGAGCGTCTGTGTATGTGTGTGTGTGTGTGTGTGTGTGTGTGTGTGTTAAAGAATTTGACCTAAGACAGAGAATAAGCTCATGGCATATGCTATAGCTGTTTTTATGTTTGTTCTCATTCTTGTTCTATAAGAAAGAATCATGATTCAAAACCAAACTGTTTAACTCTTCATGAAAACTGTTTTTCCTTTGAACTTTGTCAGAATTCTACACACCAGTTTTTCAGATATTCTGTTTCCTAACTTATAGTTGCAAACTTTTGGTGAAAAAAAATATGTTTTTGTGCGTCAAATAAAGAAGCTGTAAAGTTTTGATGAAGCTGAAGCATGCTGTTGTCTTGAAATAAGCCAAAGAAAATAGTAGCCCACAGAGGGAAGAAATTCATATGCCTTCTGTGTTTTATTTTTGGTTTCTAGGATACAATATCTTCCTCTTTTGGAGTTTCCTCCTTCTGTTTGAAAGACATATCATTCAAGGTTCTCCTGGGAAAGAGTACGTGGAATGAATTTTTGGACTCATTTATGTCTGAAATATCTTTCTTTTGCTTTCATGCTGTATTAATAGTTTGGATGATGTGTTAGTTCTGTATCGCTGTTGTAACAAGTTATCACAAATTTAGTGACTTAAAACAATACAAATGTATGTGTATAGAATTGGGGACTATTGATTTGGAAAATCAACCTCCTCAAGTGTTTTTTGGAAGGTGCCTGTGCCTAAACCTCTTACTGTGACTTCTAGGGAGACTGATAAACCTGAGAGCTTTATTCAAGCTTAAGCTTACATAGATGTTATACATACATACATACATACATATATATATATATATATATATATATATATGTGTGTGTGTGTGTGTGTTGTGTATATATGTGTGTGTGTGTGTGTGTGTATATATATATATATATATATATATATATATATATATACATATACTGGACACTGAGCCCTGTAATGTCACTCATCAGTTTAATCTGCTGCTTGTGTGATGCAATGTGCACCTTGATGCACCATTTTTATGAAGGATGAGGGACTCTTCTGAGAAACCAAGCCACTCACTCCTCCCATATATCAAATCCCCCTATTGAATTGCTGAGATTATTTGCTTAATGTTTACTGTGAAATCCATGTAATGAAGTTTGTCGTGTTGCATTAAATTGTTGATTTCTGTTCCTTCTGTCTTATTTCTCCACCCCAGGGCAAGTGGAAGGGTGAAGGAAAAAGTGGCTTTGGAGATAAGGGCTAGGTTAGGGAGAAGAAGCCATAAACTTAGTGGCTTAAAACAATACAAATTTATCTCATAATATTCTGTAGATCAGATGTCTAAAATAGGTCAGCTGAACTACATTCCTTCTAAAACTTCTAAATGAAAATCTGTTTTCTTGCTTTTCCTAGCTTCTAGAGTCTTCTATATTTCTTGGCTTCTAACATCATCTTACATTTTCAAAGTCAGCAGAAAACATCTTTTAATTTTTCTCTCTCAGCTTTCATCATCCCATTGTCTTTTTCTGACTCTCACCCTTCTGTTTCCCTCTTATTAGGACCCTTAATGTTATATTGGGCCTATCCAGATAATCCAGAATTTTTCGCATCTCAAGATTTTTTAACCTAACATCTCCAAAGTCCCTTTTGCCATGTAAGGTTCCAGGGATTCAGATGTGGGCATCTTGGAGGGTCATTACTCTGTCTGCTGCATACCCCCAAAGATTCATGCCCATCCTACATGCCTGAAACACATTCATCCTATTCCCAGATCTCCCAGAGTCTCAAGTCATTATAGTATCTTCTCAAGTCCAGAATCTCATCTAATTCTTATTACCACAAAAGCACAAATCTCATTATCTAAATCATCTAAATTACATATAGGCAAAACTCACTATATAATCCATCCAAAGGTAAAATTCCTCTCTACGTGTGGATCTGTAAAACTAGAAAATATCTGCTCCCAAAATACAATGGTGAGAAAACAGTAGGATAATAGTTATCAATGTGCCAATTCAGAAAGGAAATGGAAAGAAAAAAAGAGGTCACCAGTCCTAAGCAATTTCAAAATCCAACTGGGCAAGCAATATTAGGTTCCAAGGCCTGGGGATAATCCTCGGCGGTGTTAGCTCTGCTCTCTGAGCCAAAGGCCCTACCTTCTGGCTCAAGCCTCCACACTTGGAATCCCTTTCCTTTTTCATGAAGGGTAGTATGTGTTTACAGCTGAGTAGTTGTAACAGCTTGTTTCCTACCAGCAGAATTTTAGTAGTCCAACAGTATTTCTTCATTTTGTTCTTTCTGTTTCTTTCAGTCCAAGGTGGCAGTGTGACTGTTGGCATAATATTCTCAAGAACCTTGTAAATTTCTCTTGAATGTTTCAGGGATTCACTCCATTAGACAAAAGGTTCATCTGCACATCTTTCTTGGATAATCCCATCTCTATTCTTGGCTTTTGCTTAGATGGCTGAGGGGATCTATGAATCACTAGTCTAATGTCTCAAAGAGCCACATGTGTAATTGAATACTCTGCTCTTTTGATTCTTCCAGAGCATTAGGAAAAGGTTGTCTAGCCACACCCTTGGCTTCCTCTTCAAAGAAGGCTTTCTTGACTGTGACTCTCCTAAGTTTGGGATAGGCAATCTGAATAGATGGAGAGTTTCCTACATCATAAAGTTCCATTTCCTTTTTCTTTAACACTATTTTCCTCAATCTCACTCTTTCCTCTCATATGTTATTATAACCTGCAGTAAGGAACTAGGCTCTACTTTGAACATATTGCTTAGAAATCTCCTCACCTGGAGATTCAGGTTCATTGCTTATAAATTCTGCTTTCCACATAACTGTAGGATATAATTCCACAGTCTTCTGCCACTATATTATAAGGATCCCTCTTCCTCCAGTTTCCAATAATAGTTTCCTTATTTCCTTCTGAGCTCTCAACTGCAGTGCCTTTAATATTCATATTTCTATCAACATTCCACTTATGATGATTTAGGTATTCTCTAAGATGGATGAACATAGATTGGTGAAAAATATTTTTTCTCAGGAATGTGCAATTAGTGTTTCCTGTGAGAATTACCATACCATTCTGACTTTTTTTTCTTTTTTCATATGGCCTGCTTTCCATCTGGAGGTTGTTACAGTGTTTTTTGTTTGTTTGTTTGTTTTGCTTTGTTTTTTTAATGTTGTTTAGATATTAGACCTCTTTGAACTGGAAACACATGCTCTTAAGTTATAGAATTTTTTCTTATATGTTCGAAATACCTTTTCTTCTGAAACTTTTATTTCTGAAACTTGCTATTCAGTTATTGAACTTCCTGGGTTAATCCTGTAATTTTAAAATCCATCTGTGTGTATTTGCATATTTTTTCTCTATTGTTTCCTTCTACATATTTTTTTTCAGATTTTAAGAACTTTTACTTTTTGCTGTTTTTTAACTTAAAATTACATTCTCGTTTCCTTTGGATATATAATCTATTTGCTCTCAGGGTATTACTTATATAGTTTTTAGAATTTTAATTTTTCCTACAATGTCTGTATTTATGTGATTTCTTTTAACCTACCTTTTTGGTTTGTTTTGATACATTTCACTTTAAGTTTTGCAAACATATCAGGTGATCCTTATATGCCCATTCATAATTTAAAATGTAACACTGAAAATACTCTTTGGACACTATGTGTATACAAAAGGGGCGTGTTGATTAGTGATCTTTACTAAAGCAATCAGGTAAGTTTAGTCATTTCATCATGGTACCTCCAAAACCTTAATATCAGTTTTCTTTTAATTGAAGACCAATTACTATCCCCAAAGAAGAATGTTCTAATTTTCTGGTGAGGCAAAGGAGATAATGATGGACTTTTACTGGAATTCTTGTTTTTCTTTATGCCATCACAGCACCTAAATTACAACCTCCATCATGTTCCATTTTCCTGAGATGAGAGTTTCAATAGTCCAGTCTCCCCAGAATGTAACTTTCCATTTTTTTCATGGGGATGAGGTTAGTTATTTGACTGCAAGAGGTTGGAAAGAGATGTGGGACTCAGATTTCCAGAAAATATTGCCACTATAGACTTGATTTCAGTCCTATATTATCCTCTTATGTTCAGAGACATCTGGTATCTCCAACAGCTGATGTTTCCCAGAATCAGTGTCAGTTACTAGTAAATGTGATATGTTAGATTTTATGAGGTGTACTTTCCAATAGGAAAAAAAAGAAAGAAATAGAATTCATTATTTTCTGCTTAGAAATAGATAATTGTTTTTTTCCAATGGCACTAAGTACATTTTAGATGATGGCTCAATGACCACTAATTTTGAGAGTTCTTTTAAAAAGTTTTATTGGAAGTATTGAAATATAGATTGCTTCTACAAGTTAAAAAATTAAATAGTGTTCCTGGATCAAAATATTCAATGTGGTTAAAATGGTAATACTGCCTAAATTCATCTGTAAATCCCACAATATTCTAATCAAAATCCCCACATTCTTTATTTATATTGATAAACCAGTTCTAAAATTTATATGGAAAATAAAGAACTGAGAAGAGCCAAAACCATTTTAAATAAGAACAAAGTTGGGGGAACTTGTAGTAAATTCCAGCTTCCCCCAGCATTCAGAAGGTAGATTTCTAGTGAGCACTGTCAATGTGTTATCAAACTTCTTTAGTATCCTGTGAGCTATGACTACCCCATCTCTCATGGGGTTTGGTTCTCAGCCCTATAAAAGGGTAGGCTCTTCCTTGAGTGTTATATTTCAGTCTTGGTATCATGGCTTCTCCCTATGTCTATTGCTATTTTCTTTAGAGTTCTAGTTGCCACTTATAAGTCAATCCCTCATTGCTTCAATTCCTATGTTAACAATTTTTATATTAAAATTATCCTGTTCAAGTTATTGTGTGGCTTCTGATTGATACATTGCCAAAAAAAAAACTGGAAATAAACCAATATCATAGAATATTTATCAACAATAAAACAAAATACACTTCTAAAATATGCAATTATATTGGTAAATACCAAAACATTATTCTATGAGAAAGATACCAGAAAAAAAGGCTACCTACTGTAGGATTTAATTTACATGATTCTGAAAAATGGAACAGGGCAGAAATCATATCAATGGTTGTGAGGGGCAATTATTACAAATCCACATGAGGGTAGGTTTGAGGAGAAAGCAAATATTCCATATCTTGTTTGTGGTAGTGGTTCCAGTGCATACATTTGTCAAGTTCACAGACTTATATATCTAAAAAAAGGGTAAATTTAACATACATAAATTATATCTTAATAAACCAGAACAAAAAGGAAAAAAAATAATATATTTTTAGACTGTTAGTGTTAGACAAATACTATTCATTACAGAATCAGAGAGTTTGCTATAAATTTATTTTGTTCTCTATAGTTCCAAATTTACAAGTCTTTTGCCCACTTCACAGGGAATATTCTTAACATTCCTACACACATTCTCCAGTGATTTTTCAAAGTTATGACTCATTTTAATTTACTTCATATTGGCCTCATGTCCTCTTACAATTTCTCTCTAGAATTAGTGATTACCTTTCTTTTTTCTTAAATGTTGCTATTATCATATCCTCAATATATATATATATATATATATATATATATATATATATATATATATGTTTTTTTTTTTTTTTTTTTTTTTGCGGTACGCGGGCCTCCCACTGCTGTGGCCTCTTCCACCACGGAGCACAGGCTCCAGACGTGCAGGCCCAGTGGCCATGGCTCACGGGCCCAGCCGCTCCGCGGCATGTGGGATCTTCCCAGACCGGGGCATGAACCCGTGTCCCCTGCATCGGCAGGCGGACTCTCAACCACTGCGCCACCAGGGAAGCCCCTCAATATATTTTAAGACTGTAGTTCTACCCTCCCATGAAATACCTAGTATCAAAGGCATTGTTTTCCAGCCTTTGTTCTGATCAAATCTGGACTTGTCCTTTTGGGTCCTCCCTCTCTCTGCATCACTGGATTCATTATCTTCTGCATCTCCTGTTTTACTTTCTATTGTTTGCTTTAATATTTTTACCATAAATCCACCATTGATTTCCTAAAAATGGACGAATGTGAGCTAACATTTCTGAGACATTAAAATATCTTTCTTTTTTCACTAAAATTTTTATTCATAGTATAAAATTACAGGGTGAGAGTAATTTCCCACAGACACGTATGTCTCCATTTTCTTTAAATTTCAGATATTGCAGGTGGGATGACTAGTGCCAAATCACTCTCATTCTTTTGTCAATTAGTTTTGTTGTTGTTGTTGTTGTTTTCTTGGAAGTTTTAGGTTGGTATCTCAAAATCATGTCTTAGTTTTCAATTTATGTATCTATCTTTGTTCATTTGTCCAGAAGGTTGATTGGGTCCTTTCAATTTGAAGGCTTGTTTTCTGCTCAGAAAAATCTCCTGTAATGAGTTCTTTAACATTTTTTTCTCCTCTATTTCATGAAGGCTCTTTGTAATCCCCTGTTTCCTGTTAGCGTTGCTCCTTTCTAGTAATTATTCTTCTTCCAACAGTATCCTGTATTTTATTGAATTACTGTCATATGATGTGACTCAATATGCCTTGAGTGCAGTTGGTAGTTCTGAGGGAGACATGTGAACCAAAAAGAGTCAATAAGTTCCTGGGAATTATTATTATTATTATTATTATTTTAATTTTATTTTTTATTTTTATTTTTTGGTGGTATGCGGACCTCTCACTGTTGTGGCCTCTCCCGTTGCAGAGCACAGGCTCCGAACGCACAGGCTCAGCATCCGTGGCTCATGGTCTCAGCCGCTCTGTCACATGTGGGATCTTCCCGGACCGGGGCATGAACCCGTGTCCCCTGCATCAGCAGGCGTACTCCCAACCACTGTGCCACCAGGGAAGCCCCCTATTCCTAGGAATTTTTAACACAGCACTAGAAAGGAGTCTAAAGCTGTTTTTATTTCCAGGAGCTGAATTTTAGTTTGTAAAACTCAGTGTTTACATTTATCACGATGCAGAGAAAGTCATGATGAGACATGGGTTATACCTATACCAACATTTTTATCTGTATCTCCATCTTTGTTTACATCTATCTTCACTTTTATCTATATCAAATCAATACCTATATGAAACATAGATCGATATCTATATCTTTAGCAGTGGTTTTCAACTAGGGGCAACTTTGTCTCCAAGGGACACTTGGCTATCACATTGAAAGAGATGCTCCTGGCATCGAGTGGGTAGAGGACAGAGATTCTGCTCAGCATCCTACATGCACAGGACAGTTTCCCCTGACAAGAAATTATCCAGCTCACAATGTCAACAGTGCCAGGTTTGAGAAACCCTGATCTACAGAGATGTTTAGAAAAATGAGATCCCCTAGTTATTTTCCCCAACTAAGTATTACTTACTTCTTATTCTTGTTTTCTGAAAATATCCTATTATTGTTAAAGTTAATTCCTCTTTAATGCTTAAGCTAATTTAAGTGATTTTTCAGTTTATTTCAACAAAGAACAACTGAACTGGCAGTGACTTTTTCTATACATTTTAGTGTGTATTAAATAGTGGCAGGTATCAATATATTTAAATGATACTGTTTCTTCTTTGGTTGCCTTCTGTGCTTGTACCTGAAACAGTACCAGTTTTTTACTGGAATTGAGAAAATAGAGCTGTAAAAGGTTTACCTCTTAAGGCACTGCAGTGTTACTTTAATATTTTGGGCATTCCAATACTTTAATTCAGTTATGATGTAAACATAGTGGTGAAATAATATTTTTTAAAAACTAAATTAATAGTATACAAATACAAAAATAAAGCTCAAACTGAATCACTTTACTGTACACCTGAAACTAACACAAGATTGTAAATCAACTATATTTCAAAATAAAATTTAAAAAAAGAAAAAATAAAGCTATGTGTAAAATTTATAAACGTATAAAACTCCTTTGCTTTCAGAACTCATGACTCTCAGTGTCTGCCAGGCTGGAGATATTGGTGGCTATTAGCAGCCAAAATGTGTTCTGAATCAGAAAATAATGTTTGATTACTTTTCCCTAAGATATTTTTCCATAAGAAGGTATTTCTGAACTTTCTACTTCTCTAGTAAGTAATAAACTGTCCCTGAGGTTAGTGAATACAGGATACCCTCCTGTCTGAACTGGAGAAGGCTACAAGCATGAGAAAATATGAGTGTGAGAAATGGAAAAAAAAAAGTTGTATATTAGTAAGTAGTTCAAAATATTATTCCTCCCGGAATGAAAGAAAAACAAATATTCAAATATTTTTGCACAGATTACCAGTGCATTAGTGTTATATTTTCTTTAAAATTTTCTAAAAAATTTAGATCCCAATAGCTGTAAATTATCTATTTTTTAAGTAAACGTTTCGATGACATATCAACTAACATGTTGGAAGGAACAGAACTCGATTTGTCTCTAAAATAACCAGGAGAACATATTGGCTAACAAAATTAAATGCCTTGAGGTGATATTACTGAGCTCCTTTTCCTTTCTCACAATTCTAGATTCCAGTGTAAGCGTTATCCTAAGGCAAGGTCCCCAGTGTACTCCCAAGATAACTTCCAATAACCTTGTGGGATATAGTATATGCTTCTTTGCACTAATACAGAGAGAAGAGAGAGTTCTAGAAGGTATCGCAAAGAGCAAGATATCTTCCTTCTCATTAGCTACTAGAAAGAAAAATTTTGTTCATATGTTTACACATCGACTAGCATAAGACAGCCTTCTAAACTTTTGTGTAAATATGAATGTACATACCAGTCACCTCTGGACCCTTCAAAGTACGGATTCTTATTCAGTAGGTCTGGGTTGAGGTAGGGTAATTTACGTTTTTAACAGGTTCCTATGCAACATCCATCTATGCTGCTGGTCCTTAAGTATTTCAAATGGCCCCTCATACTTTCTCTCTGTCAGAAATAATAGCTTACGATAAAATCTTCCAGAATAAAAATGACCATTACCTGTTTCAAAGAAAGAAGTCAGCATTTAATTCTGCTCTTTATCCTGATGACATTTTTACTTCTCCACTCTGAGGAAGAACCTTTCAAAGTTACCATTAGATTGAGTGCTGCTAACCTAGAACATCGTTTATAAGAGTTTTGAGAAAAGAGATCTTAAAGGCAACCTGCGCATTATTTCTTTTTTTTTTTCTTTTTTTTTTTTTTTTTTTTTGCGGTACGCGGGCCTCTCACTGTTGTGGCCTCTCCCATTGCGGAGCACAGGCTCCGGACGCACAGGCTCAGCGGCTATGGCTCACGGGCCCAGCCGCTCCACAGCATGTGGGATCTTCCCGGACCGGGGCACGAACCCGCATCCCCTGCATCGGCAGGCGGACTCTCAACCACTGCACCACCAGGGAAGCCCCTGTGCATTATTTCTTACTGTCATTTGTTTGAAAATCATTCTAGAGAAAAAGAAATATTCTGAGAAAATGTAATCCAAGATTTCAGAATAAAGTTATGAAAATGTTACCGTAAAATTTAGCATTTTGAATAAATTACCTCATTCTGGTATAACTTTGTAATGTTGACATTAGGAAACTATTTTGGAACCAAATAAAAACTATGTCATAGCCTTTTTAGAGTGCCTTATTTCAGTTGTGACCCAAAGAATGAATTGAAGTCATTCCAGCACAAGATCCTTTAAGTTCCTCTTCAAAGAATGTACATATTCTAACTCTACAACAAGTTCACCTCAAAGTAACAAAGTACAATGTTCATCAGAGAAGTCACAGAAAATTTTATGGTAAAATCTGTGTATCTCCTCTGCTCTAAGTTTGTATTTAAAACCTACTACTTGCAGTAGTTATTCCTTTCTCAAAATGGTTCAATGACTTTTTAGAGCTTAAAACACACATGGCCAGATAAATTTCTTTGCTTCCTTTCAATATATTGTATGATCTTCCTCTTACTTCTGATGTCATTGACCATTTATCTGCTCTTCTGCCCCCTAAGAGTCTTCTATAGAAAAACCTAATTTCTTGATAACTGATCTCCGTAACTTCTTCTAGTGAATTTATAGATTTTTTTTTCATTGTCTTTTCAAAACTTCACATTGTCATTCTCTTGGCCATTCTCTCTCCTTTCTGCAATATCATATCCATATTTGAAAACTTACTAAAATCTCTATTACACTCTTACACTTTCCTTCATCTACATTTGTAATATAGCCTTTTAGAACACGTGTGTCAGTCATGAAATGCATTGTAAGTTTTGTTTTGTTTCCTATTGCCTTACCTTCTTTAACTCATATACTGTTCTTTAACATGCATTAATGTTTATGCTGTATGTTTTTCCCTAGCATCCTTCTTTCTATACACCAGTTACTCAAAATATATTGAATTGGTTGATTACAATGCATCTTTAAAAAATTACAAGTTTCACTACTACATTTGGAAAAAAATGGCTGAGGCAAGCACTAGCTACAGGATATTTTCTTTACTACACCGTTGAATGCTTATCCTGAATAAGAAATACAGATGATTATCCATGTTAGGAGAAATAAACTTAAATCTCAGCATGGAACGATCTATTCAAAACATTCATGTTATTCAGGTGGATTACTTAGTTGTTCAGGAAAAGTTAGCACCATTTAGTATTCATCTTTGTCATCCCTAGTGTACATGAACCAAATTGCATGCAGACTGGTCAAAAAGATTACAATCTGCAAGTGTCTTTCAAAACGTTTTCATGAGCCTCTTGATGTTTTAAAAAACTACATCCTTGGACATGTATTTAGGTTTCTTTATTCCCCTCACAGATTTGCACTCTTCATCTGACGTCACTTTTTACAAAGTTTAAAAGTAACCAAAAGTACCTCTGGCCAAAGACAGAAGCTCGATGAGAGGTTTTTGGTGCGCTAATATTCCACAGTCTGAATTTAGATAAGTTTCATCTTATCAATAGATCATGAGACAGAAGACTTTCTAATTATTCTACCAGAATATTTTTTTACCCTGAAGGCACATTAGCACTATCTGAGAAGCTGATAATAAAATACGAAGACCTAAGAATTCGTCTACAACAAATCTAAGTATCAGTGGGTCAAAAGGTTCAGGCATAGGTATTTTTAAATACTCTTCAGAAGATTTTAAGTGTGAGGCCAGGGTTAAGATTAACTGACCTAGGGAATAATTGGTGAGCAAATATATTAAATATTTACTTGGTATGAGAACCACCATTTGCACTATTGCCCAGGTCCTGCAAATGTTAGGGGGAAACCTGCCTTTCCTCTCCTTTGGAGTTCTATTTCTGCTTCAAGCCAAAAGAAGTGACTTCAGTGCTTAGTTATTGAACCAACATTTCAATCTATAGGACCTTTCTTGCTGTGACCAACGAGGTAAGTTTTCTCTTTGCCAAGAGGTCATTTGTTGTTTGCAAGTAAAACTTTCCAATTTTTGTGTTTTCTATCATTAGTCTTTTTGTGGATTAAA
Source organism: Mesoplodon densirostris (assembly GCF_025265405.1). Lineage (NCBI taxonomy): Eukaryota > Metazoa > Chordata > Mammalia > Artiodactyla > Ziphiidae > Mesoplodon > Mesoplodon densirostris. The sequence goes on from NC_082665.1 coordinate 17,610,985, forward strand.
TTCAATTCTATGTGCCCTCAATGATACACTCTGGTAACTACAATTCACCAGCATGAAGCTGAATTCTCAGCTGATTCTAAAGTTTCCTTTCCCCGGGGATATCTTTCCTTAGTCATGGAAAGCTAATGGGGAGGAGAGTCAGAAACTTCACTATTGCTCCAACCAAGAATGAACAGATACAAAGTGTGAGACTTTTAATAAGAGTTTTGCTCCCCCTTGGTTTTCTCATAGGCAGAGAACATACAGACTGCAACAAGAAAATGGTACCTGCCCTTCTTCTGCTAGTTATCTCTCATGACAAAGACAATGTTTTATTTATTTATTTATTTATTTATTTATTTATTTATTTATTTATTTATTTATTTTATTTTACAAATTTAATCAGTTATACATATACATATGCTCCCATATCCCCTCCCTTTTGCGTCTCCCTCCCACCCTCCCTATCCCACCCCTCCAGGCGGTCACAAAGAACCGAGCTGATCTCCCTGTGCTATGCGGCTGCTTCCCACTAGCTATCTACCTTACGTTTGGTAGTGTATATATGTCCATGCCGCTCTTTCACTTTGTCACAGCTTACCCTTCCCCCTCCCCATATCCTCAAGTCCATGCTCTAGTAGGTCTGTGTCTTTATTCCTGTCTTACCCCTATGTTCTTGATGACATTTTTTTCTTAAATTCCATATATATGTGTCAGCATACAGTATTTGTCTTTCTCTTTCTGACTTACTTCACTCTGTATGACAGACTCTAGGTCCATCCACCTCATTACAAATAGCTCAATTTCATTTCTTTTTATGGCTGAGTAATATTCCATTGTATATATGTGCCACATCTTCTTTATCCATTCATCCGATGATGGACACTTAGGTTGTTTCCATCTCCGGGCTATTGTAAATAGGGCTGCTATGAACATTTTGGTACATGTCTCTTTTTGAATTATGGTTTTCTCAGGGTATATGCCCAGTAGTGGGATTGCTGGGTCATATGGTAGTTCTATTTGTAGTTTTTTCAGGAACCTCCATACAGTTCTCCATAGTGGCTGTACCAATTCACATTCCCAACAGCAGTGCAAGAGTGTTCCCTTTTTTCCACACCCTCTCCAGCATTTATTGTTTCTAGATTTTTTGATGATGGCCATTCTGACTGGTGTGAGATGATATCTCATTGTAGTTTTGATTTGCATTTCTCTAATGAGTAAAGATGTTGAGCATCCTTTCATGTGTTTGTTGGCTGTCTGTATATCTTCTGTGGAGAAATGTCTATTTAGGTCTTCTGCCCATTTTTGGATTGGGTTGTTTGTTTTTTTGCTATTGAGCTGCATGAGCTGCTTATAAATTTTGGAGATTAATCCTTTGTCAGTTGCTTCATTTGCAAATATTTTCTCCCATTCTGAGGGTTGTCTTTTCGTCTTGTTTATGGTTTCCTTTGCTGTGCAAAAGCTTTGAAGTTTCATTAGGTCCCATGTGTTTATTTTTGTCTTTATTTCCATTTCTCTAGGAGGTGGGTCAAAAAGGATCTTGCTGTGATTTATGTCATAGAGTGTTCTGCCTATGTTTTCCTCTAGGAGTTTGATAGTGTCTGGCCTTACATTTAGGTCTTTAATCCATTTTGAGCTAATTTTTGTGTATGGTGTTAGGGAGTGATCTAATCTCATACTTTTACATGTCCCTGTCCAGTTTTCCCAGCACCACTTATTGAAGAGACTGTCCTTTCTCCACTGTACATTCCTGCCTCCTTTATCAAAGATAAGGTGACCATATGTCCGTGGGTTTATCTCTGGGCTTTCTATCCTGTTCCATTGATCTATCTTTCTGTTTTTGTGCCAGTACCATACTGTCTTGATTACTGTAGCTTTGTAGTATAGTCTGAAGTCAGGGAGCCTGATTCCTCCAGCTCCGTTTTTCGTTCTCAAGATTCCTTTGGCTATTCGGGGTCTTTTGTGTTTCCATACAAATTGTGAAATTTTTTGTTCTAGTTCTGTGAAAAATGCCATTGGTAGTTTGATAGGTATTGCATTGAATCTGTAGATTGCTTTGGGTAGTATAGTCATTTTCACAATGTTGATTCTTCCAATCCAAGAACATGGTACATCTCTCCATCTATTTGTATCATCTTTAATTTCTTTCATCAGTGTCTTATAATTTTCTGCATACAGGTCTTTTGTCTCCTTAGGTAGGTTTATTCTAGATATTTTATTCTTTTTGTTGCAATGGTAAATGGGAGTGTTTCCTTGATTTCACTTTCAGATTTTTCATCATTAGTATATAGGAATGCCAGAGATTTCTGTGCATTAATTTTGTATCCTGCAACTTTACCAAATTCATTGATTAGCTCTAGTAGTTTTCTGGTAGCATCTTTAGGATTCTCTATGTATAGTATCATGTCATCTGCAAACAGTGACAGCTTTACTTCTTCTTTTCCAATTTGGATTCCTTTTATTTCCTTTTCTTCTCTGATTGCTGTGGCTAAAACTTCCAAAACTAGGTTGAATAAGAGTGGTGAGAGTGGGCAACCTTGTCTTGTTCCTGATCTTAGTGGAAATGGTTTCAGTTTTTCACCATTGAGGACGATGCTGGCTGTGGGTTTGTCATATATGGCCTTTATTATGTTGAGGAAAGTTCCCTCTATGCCTACTTTCTGCAGGGTTTTTATCATAAATGGGTGTTGAATTTTGTCGAAAGCTTTCTCTGCATCTATTGAGATGATCATATGGATTTTCTCCTTCAATTTGTTAATATGGTGTATCACATTGATTGATTTGCGTATATTGAAGAATCCTTGCATTCCTGGAATAAACCCCACTTGATCATGGTGTATGATCCTTTTAATATGCTGTTGGATTCTGTTTGCTAGTATTTTGTTGAGGATTTTTGCATCTATGTTCATCAGTGATATTGGCCTGTAGTTTTCTTTCTTTGTGACATCCTTGTCTGGTTTTGGTATCAAGGTGATGGTGGCCTCGTAGAATGAGTTTGGGAGTGTTCCTCCCTCTGCTATATTTTGGAAGAGTTTGAGAAGGATAGGTGTTAGCTCTTCTCTAAATGCTTGATAGAATTCAACTGTGAAGCCATCTGGTCCTGGGCTTTTGTTTGTTGGAAGATTTTTTATCACAGTTTCAATTTCAGTGCTTGTGATTGGTCTGTTCATATTTTCTATTTCTTCCTGATTCAGTCTTGGCAGGTTGTGCATTTCTAAGAATTTGTCCATTTCTTCCAGGTTGTCCATTTTATTGGCATAGAGTTGTTTGTAGTAATCTCTCATGATCTTTTGTATTTCTGCAGTGTCAGTTGTTACTTCTCCTTTTTCATTTCTAATTCTATTGATTTGAGTCTTCTCCCTTTTTTTCTTGATGAGTCTGGCTAATGGTTTATCAATTTTGTTTATCTTCTCAAAGAACCAGCTTTTAGTTTTATTGATCTTTGCTATCGTTTCCTTCATTTCTTTTTCATTTATTTCTGATCTGATTTTTATGATTTCTTTCCTTCTGCTAACTTTGGGATGTTTTTGTTCTTCTTTCTCTAATTGCTTTAGGTGCAAGGTTAGGTTGTTTATTCGAGATGTTTCCTGTTTCTTAAGGTGGGATTGTATTGCCATAAACTTCCCTCTTAGAACTGCTTTTGCTGCATCCCATAGGTTTTGGGTCGTCGCGTCTCCATTGTCATTTGTTTCTAGGTATTTTTTAATTTCCTCTTTGATTTCTTCAGTGATCACTTCGTTATTAAGTAGTGTATTGTTTAGCCTCCATGTGTTTGTATGTTTTACAGCTCTTTTCCTGTAATTGATATCTAGTCTCATAGCATTGTGGTCGGAAAAGATACTTGATACAATTTCAATTTTCTTAAATTTACCAAGGCTTGATTTGTGACCCAAGATATGATCTATCCTGGAGAATGTTCCATGAGCACTTGAGAAAAATGTGTATTCTGTTGTTTTTGGATGGAATGTCCTATAAATATCAATTAAGTCCATCTTGTTTAATGTATCATTTAAAGCTTGTGTTTCCTTATTTATTTTCATTTTGGATGACCTGTCCATTGGTGAAAGTGGGGTGTTAAAGTCCCCTACTATGATTGTGTTACTGTCGATTTCTCCTTTTATGGCTGTTAATATTTCCCTTATGTATTGAGGTGCTCCTATGTTTGGTGCATAAATATTTACAATTGTTATATCTTCTTCTTGGATTGATCCCTTGATCATTATGTAGTGTCCTTCTTTGTCTCTTCTAGTAGTCTTTATTTTAAAGTCTATTTTGTCTGATATGAGAATTGCTACTCCAGCTTTCTGTTGGTTTCCATTTGCATGGAATATCTTTTTCCATCCCCTTACTTTCAGTCTGTATGTGTCTCTAGGTCTGAAGTGGGTCTCTTGTAGACAGCATATATATGGGTCTTGTTTTTGTATCCATTCAGCCAGTCTGTGTCTTTTGGTGGGAGCATTTAGTCCATTTACATTTAAGGTAATTATTGATATGTATGTTCCTATTCCCATTTTCTTAATTGTTTTGGGTTCGTTATTGTAGTTCTTTTCCTTCTGTTGTGTTTCTTGCCTAGAGAAGTTCCTTTAGCATTTGTTGTAAAGCTGGTTTGGTGGTGCTGAACTCTCTCAGCTTTTGCTTGTCTGTAAAGGTTTTAATTTCTCCATCAAATCTGAATGAGATCCTTGCTGGGTAGAGTAATCTTGGTTGCAGGTTTTTCTCCTTCATCACTTTAAGTATGTCCTGCCACTCCCTTCTGGCTTGTAGAGTTTCTGCTGAGAGATCAGCTGTTATCCTGATGGGGATTCCCTTGTGTGTTATTTGTTGTTTTTGCCTTGCTGCTTTTAATATGATTTCTTTGTGTTTAATTTTTGACAGGTTGATTAATATGTGTCTTGGTGTATTTCTCCTTGGATTTATTCTGTATGGGACTCTCTGTGCCTCCTGGACTTGATTAACTATTTCCTTTCCCATATTAGGGAAGTTTTCAACTATAATCTCTTCAAATATTTTCTCAGTCCCTTTCTTTTTCTCTTCTTCTTCTGGAACCCCTATAATTCGAATGTTGGTGCGTTTAATGTTGTCCCAGAGGTCTCTGAGACTGTCCTCTGTTCTTTTCATTCTTTTTTCTTTATTTTGCTGTGCAGCAGTTATTTCCACTATTTTATCTTCCACCTCACTTATCCGTTCTTCTGCCTCAGTTATTCTGCTATTGATCCCATCTAGAGTATTTTTTATTTCATTTATTGTGTTTTTAATCGATGCTTGATTCGTCTTTAGTTCTTCTAGGTCCTTGTTAACTGTTTCTTGCATTTTGTCTATTCTATTTCCAAGATTTTGGATCATCTTTACCATCATTAGTCTGAATTCTTTTTCAGATAGACTGCCTATTACCTCTTCATTTGTTAGGTCTGGTGGGTTTTTATCTTGCTCCTTCTCCTGCTGTGTGTTTTTCTGTTTTCTCATTTTGCTTATGTTACTGTGTTTGGGGTCTCCTTTTTGCAGGCTGCAGGTTCGTAGTTCCCGTTGTTTTTGGTGTCTGTCCCCAGTGGCTAAGGTTGGTTTAGTGGGTTGTGTAGGCTTCTTGGTGGAGGGGACTACTGCCTGTGTTCTGGTGGATGAGGCTGGATCTTGTCTTTCTGGTGGGCAGGTCCACGTCTGGTGGTGTTATTTGGGGTGTTTGCGGACGTTTTATGATTTGAGGCAGCCTCTCAGCTAATGGGTGGCGTTGTGTTCCTGTCTTGCTAGTTGTTTGGCATAGGGTGTCCAGCACTGTAGCTTGCTGGTCGTTGAGTGAAGCTGGGTGCTGGTGTTGAGATGGAGATCTCTGGAAGATTTTCGCCGTTTGATATTATGTGGAGCTGGGAGGTCTCTTGTGGACCAGTGTCCTGAAGTTCGCTCTCCCACCTCAGAGGCACAGCACTGACTCCTGGCTCCTCAATTTGGGATGATTTGTTGTCTATTCATGTATTCCACAGATGCAGGGTACATCAAGTTGATTGTGGAGCTTTAATCCGCTGCTTCTGAGGCTGCTGGGAGAGGTTTCCCTTTCTCTTCTTTGTTCTCACAGCTCCTGGGTCTCAGCTTTGGATTTGGCCCCGCCTCTGCATGTAGGTCGCCGGAGGGCGTCTGTTCTTCGCTCAGACAGGACAGGGTTAAAGGAGCAGCCTCTTCGGGGACTCTGGCTCACTCAGGCCGGGCGGGAGGGAGGGGCACAGAGTGCGGGGCGAGCCTGCAGCGGCAGAGGTCGCCGTGACGTTGCACCAGCCCGAGGCACGCCGTGCGTTCTCCCAGGGAAGCCGCCCCTGGATCCCGGGACCCCGGCAGTGGCAGGCTGCACAGGCTCCCGGAAGAGCGGTGTGGACAGTGACCTGCGCTCGCACACAGGCTTCTTGGCGGCGGCAGCAGCAGCCCCAGCGTCCGACGCCCCGTCTCTGGGCTCCGCGCTTTTAGCCGCGACTCGCGCCCGTCTCTGGAGCTGCTTTACGCGGCGCTCTTAATCCCCTCTCCTCGCGCACCAGGAAACCAAGAGGGAAGAAAAAGTCTCCTGCCTCTTCGGCAGCTCCAGAGTTTTCCCGGACTCCCTCCCGGCTAGCTGTGGTGCATTAGCTCCCTTCAGGCTGAGTTCTCGCCGCCAGCCCCAGTCCTCTCCCTTTGCTCTGACCGAAGCCCGAGCCTCAGCTCCAGCGCCGCCCGCCCCAGCGGGGGAGCAGACAAGCCTCTCGGGCTGGTGAGTGCCGCTCGGCACCGCTCCTCTGTGCGGGAATCTCTCGGCTTTGCCCTACCCAGGTATGTGGGGAGTTTCTTGCCTTTTGGGAGGTCTGGGGTCTTCTGCCAGCGTTCAGTAGGTGTTCTGTAGGAGTTGTTCCACGTGTAGCTGTATTTCTGGTGTATCTGTGGGGAGGAAGGTGACCTCCGCGTCTTACTCTTCCGCCATCTTACCCGGAAGTCCCCAAAGACAATGTTTTTAATATACTTTATGTCTTTTTTTTCCCACATCACCTTATTTACACCTTTTAGTAGAGGAGGTCCTTTAAGGAAGTGACTTGCTTTTTAATAATACTCAGGACAAACAGTTCCATAAAGAAAACGGATAATAAGAGAACATTTGGTAAATTTCAATAAACTAAATATTCTTATTGATATTCATTGTATTGATACTAGAATTGTAGATATTCTCTCTTTTTCAGAGCACCATTCTATACATTATCTTCTTGTATATCTTCAAATGTTCCTTAATTATTGTCTCCTTTTCCTGGCACATGTAGCTTTTCTCTCATATTAATAGAGAGAATTGCAGTCTCTTACTCCCTGCCCCATTTCAGATCCTCTTCTTCCTCTAACAGCCAAGAGTAATAGAGCTACAATCTGTGCTCAGGGTTTCTACCTCCTTCTTTCCCATCGAATCTTCCATGTGCTGTAACTTGGCTTGCACTTGAACAATTCCTCTAAACCTGCCTTAAATATCTCCCCAAGGACCCTCTTTTTGTCAATTCAAGTTCTTATCTAACTTGGTCTCTTGGACAATTTTTCAATCACTTTCTTATTTCCTCTGATTTTAATCACACTTATATTCATCCTGTGTCTCTTATCATTTATTTCTCTTTTTTCAAGCACTATTATCTCTCCCCAAGGCTTGAAAGTTGTCATTCCATAAAATTTTGTCCTTAGATTTTTTCCTCTCCTCAGCTGTCACACTTTCCCTAAATAAGTCCTATCATTTTATTTGTTTGAGCTACTATCTGCATCACAATGACTTTAATATTAAATTGCCTATAAAATTTTCACTTTACAGGATGCTCTAATCACATGGGAAGGTAATCCAAAAGAGAGCAGATATATGTATACGTATAGCTGTTTCACTTTGCTGTAGAGTAGAAACTCATACAACATTGTAAAGCAACTATACACCAATAATAATTTAAAAAAATCCAAAGCCAAATTCATCTCCCTCCTCTTATTTTCATTATTTTATCCATTCATTCAGTAGTTATTTACTGAAGATCTTCTATACGTCAAATATTATTTTTGTTATAAAAGAGCCATGAGCAAAAAAGTCAGAGTCCACGTTCTAATTGGAATGGAGTAGAAGAATGACTTGAGTAACTGAGAAAATAGAGTATGATAAGGGGAAGATTATAGGGTGTACAAGTTTGAGAGGGAACGTCCATTCAGAGTTTGATTTTGTAGAGGATAAACTTGAGGTATCTATTAAACAACCAAGTACAAGTGTCCCATAGAGAGTTAAATATGGGTTTGACATTCACAGGAGAGATCCTATTTGTATGTAATAAATAAGAGAGAAAGAACTTAGATGTTAAGATTCATACGATGTTAAGATTCATGGTATGAAATAAACACTGAGGAGGTGATTATAGATAAGGAATGTCAGATGTCTGTCTGAATTCTGAGACACACCAACACCTGGATGTTAGAAAGATGAGAATGTGGCAGTAAAAGGACAGTGAAATGTTGGAGAATAAAGAAAGAATTGTTTCCTGGAAGCCAAGTTAAAGAGATTTTTCAAGAAGGAGGAAATACGGGTTAATGTTAGAAATGCAATTCACATTTTGAGTAAGGTAAACTCTGAGCATTTCTACTTGTTGGAAACAAGAAATTCACCAGTGTCCACATTATATCTGTATTAAGATGGTTACAGTACAATGTGGAGTGCTAGCCAGTTTGGAATATGTTAAAGAAAAAATAGAAGGAAAATAATCCATCAATTAATGACTACCTTTTTTTAGAAGTTTTGTAATTAAAAGGAGTAGTGAAATAAAGCATAGTCAGTAATATACATAGGGTAAAGAGAGTGATTTTGTTGTGCTTTGTTTTGAAGATGTGTGAAGCACTACAATGATTTAATGGTTAAGAGAATGATTAGATTAACGGGATAAAAAGTAGAGATGCAGGAGAGGGAAGGGGCAGAAGTGGTGTTCTTGAATAGGTAAGAGTAGATGATCTCTATCACATAAATGGGATGGTCAGTAATAGAAAAGAATATGAAATATTCTTTCACAGGAATAAGAGAAAACACCAAAACTGCAGTGAGTTAGTGGATGTGATGGTGTGCACCTATAGAATTTTACTTCTGCGTTCACATATTTCACCAAGAAACCAGTTACAATGTCATCATGTGAGCATGTTAGTGAGAAACAGGGAGGAGGGAAGGAATACTAGAACAAAGAGGTTGCCCAATAGTCATTTAGAGCAGTAAGGGGTTCTGGGTGAACCAAGTAAGGGAATGTCACAGGACTGCCCTGAAACACTAAGGATGTTCTTGAAATTCATGGTCATGAATTAACATGAATCCAGTTGGTGTATTTTGCAGCAACAGGCATTTTTTGGAAGTGACCATTGACTAGATATAATGTTAGATTTGACCAGGTTTTTTTTTTTTTTCTTCTTCGAGAAAATGTATTAAAGAAGTTTGGTAAGTAAGCTGATGGTGTATAAAAGGAAGTGATGGAAATGTTCACTGCAGTGCTATTAGCCAGGACATGGAAGCAATCTAACTGTCCATCGACAGGTAAATGGATAAAGAAGATGTGGCACACACATATAATGGAATATTATTCAGGCATAAAAAAGCAAAATTGAGTTATTTGTAGTGAGGTGGATGGACCAAGAGACTGTCATACAAAGTGAAGTAAGTCAGAAAGAGAAAAATAAATACCATATGCTAACACATATATATGGAATCTATATATATATATATATACATATATATATATATATATATATATATATATATATGGTTTTGAAGAATCTAAGGGCAAGACAGGAATAAAGATGCAGACATAGAGAATGAACTTGAGGACATAGGCGAGGGGAAATGTAAGCTGAGATGAAGTGAGAGAGTGGCATGGACATATATACACTACCAAATGTAAAATAGATAGCTAGTGGGAAGCAGCTGCACAGCACAGTGAGATCAGCTCGGTGCTATGAGACCACCTAGAGGGGAGGGATAGGGAGGGTGGAAGGGACATGAAAGATGGAAGAGATATGGGGATATACGTATATACATATGATATATACATATATGTATAATTGATTCACTTTGTCATACAGCAGAAAATAACACACCACTGTAAAGCAATTTTACTCCAATAAAGAAGTTAAACCAGTTCCGGGTAAGATGGCGGAAGAGTAAGACGCGGAGATCACCTTCCTCCCCACGGATACACCAGAAATACAGCTACACGTGGAACAACTCCTACAGAACACCTACTGAACGCTGGCAGAAGACCCCAGACCTCCCAAAAGGCAAGAAACTCCCCACATACCTGGGTAGGGCAAAGCGGAGAGATTCCCGCACAGAGGAGCGGTGCCGAGCGGCACTCACCAGCCCGAGAGGATTGTCTGCTCCCCCGCCGGGGTGGGCGGCGCTGGAGCTGAGGCTCAGGCTTCGGTCAGAGCGCAGGGAGAGGACTGGGGCTGGTGGCGAGAACTCAGCCTGAAGGGGGCTAATGTGCCACAGCTAGCTGGGAGGGAATCTGGGAAAACTCTGCAGCTGCCGAAGAGGCAGGAGACTTTTTCTTCCCTCTTGGTTTCCTGATGCGCGAGGAGAGGGGATTAAGAGCGCCACGTAAAGGAGCTCCAGAGACGGGCGCGAGTCGCGGCTGAAAGCGCGGAGCCCAGAGACGGGCGTGGGACGCTGGGGCTGCTGCTGCCGCCGCCAAGAAGCCTGTGTGCGAGCGCAGGTCACTGTCCACACCGCCCTTCCGGGAGCCTGTGCAGCCTGCCAGTGCCGGGGTCCCGGGATCCAGGGGCGGCTTCCCTGAGAGAACGCACGGCGCGCCTCGGGCTGGTGCAACGTCACGCTGACCTCTGCCGCTGCAGGCTCGCTCCGCACTCCGTGCCCCTCCCTCCCACCGGGCCTGAGTGAGCCAGAGCCCCCGAAGAGGCTGCTCCTTTAACCCTGTCCTGTCTGAGCAAAGAACAGACGCCCTCCGGCGACCTACACGCAGAGGCGGGGCCAAATCCAAAGCTGAGACCCAGGAGCTGTGAGAACAAAGAAGAGAAAGGGAAACCTCTCCCAGCAGCCTCAGAAGCAGTGGATTAAAGCTCCACAATCAACTTGATGTACCCTGCATCTGTGGAATACAGGAATAGACAACAAACCATCCCAAATTGAGGAGCCAGGAGTCAGTGCTGTGCCTCTGAGGTGGGAGAGCCAACTTCAGGACACTGGTCCACAAGAGACCTCCCAGCTCCACACAATATCAAACGGCGAAAATCTTCCAGAGATCTCCATCTCAACAGCAGCACCCAGCTTCACTCAACGACCAGCAAGCTATAGTGCTGGACACCCTATGCCAAACAACTAGCAAGACAGGAACACAACGCCACCCATTAGCAGAGAGGTGGCCTAAAATCATAAAAAGTCCGCAGACACCCCAAAACACACCACCAGACGTGGACCTGCCCACCAGAAAGACAAGATCCAGCCTCATCCACCAGAACACAGGCAGTAGTCCCCTCCACCAAGAAGCCTACACAACCCACTAAACCAACCTTAGCCACTGGGGACAGACACCAAAAACAACGGGAACTACGAACCTGCAGCCTGCAAAAAGGAGACCCCAAACACAGTAACATAAGCAAAATGAGAAGACAGAAAAACACACAGCAGGAGAAGGAGCAAGATAAAAACCCACCAGACCTAACAAATGAAGAGGTAATAGGCAGTCTACCTGAAAAAGAATTCAGAATAATGTTGGTAAAGTTGATCCAAAATCTTGGAAATAGAATAGACAAAATGCAAGAAACAGTTAACAAGGACCTAGAAGAACTAAAGATGAATCAAGCATCGATTAAAAACACAATACATGAAATAAAAAATACTCTAGATGGGATCAATAGCAGAATAACTGAGGCAGAAGAACGGATAAGTGAGGTGGAAGATAAAATAGTGGAAATAACTGCTGCACAGCAAAATAAAGAAAAAAGAATGAAAAGAACAGAGGACAGTCTCAGAGACCTCTGGGACAACATTAAACGCACCAACATTCGAATTATAGGGGTTCCAGAAGAAGAAGAGAAAAAGAAAGGGACTGAGAAAATATTTGAAGAGATTATAGTTGAAAACTTTCCTAATATGGGAAAGGAAATAGTTAATCAAGTCCAGGAGGCACAGAGAGTCCCATACAGAATAAATCCAAGGAGAAATACACCAAGACACATATTAATCAAACTGTCAAAAATTAAACACAAAGAAATCATATTAAAAGCAGCAAGGCAAAAACAACAAATGACACACAAGGGAATCCCCATCAGGATAACAGCTGATCTCTCAGCAGAAACTCTACAAGCCAGAAGGGAGTGGCAGGACATAATTAAAGTGATGAAGGAGAAAAACCTGCAACCAAGATTACTCTACCCAGCAAGGATCTCATTCAGATTTGATGGAGAAATTAAAACGTTTACAGACAAGCAAAAGCTGAGAGAGTTCAGCACCACCAAACCAGCTTTACAACAAATGCTAAAGGAACTTCTCTAGGCAAGAAACACAACAGAAGGAAAAGAACTACAATAACGAACCCAAAACAATTAAGAAAATGGGAATAGGAACATACATATCAATAATTACCTTAAATGTAAATGGACTAAATGCTCCCACCAAAAGACACAGACTGGCTGAATGAATACAAAAACAAGACCCATATATATGCTGTCTACAAGAGACCCACTTCAGACCTAGAGACACATACAGACTGAAAGTAAGGGGATGGAAAAAGATATTCCATGCAAATGGAAACCAAAAGAAAGCTGGAGTAGCAATTCTCATATCAGACAAAATAGACTTTAAAATAAAGACTACTAGAAGAGACAAAGAAGGACACTACATAATGATCAAGGGATCAATCCAAGAAGAAGATATAACGATTGTAAATATTTATGCACCAAACATAGGAGCACCTCAATACATAAGGGAATTATTAACAGCCATAAAAGGAGAAATCGACAGTAACACAATCATAGTAGGGGACTTTAACACCCCACTTTCACCAATGGACAGGTCATCCAAAATGAAAATAAATAAGGAAACACAAGCTTTAAATGATACATTAAACAAGATGGTCTTAATTGATATTTACAGGACATTTCATCCAAAAACAACAGAATACACATTTTTCTCAAGTGCTCATGGAACATTCTCCAGGATAGATCATATCTTGGGTCACAAATCAAGTCTTGGTAAATTTAAGAAAATTGAAATTGTATCAAGTATCTTTTCTGACCACAATGCTATGAGACTAGATATCAATTACAGGAAAAGAGCTGTAAAACATACAAACACATGGAGGCTAAACAATACACTACTTAATAACGAAGTGATCACTGAAGAAATCAAAGAGGAAATTAAAAAATACCTAGAAACAAATGACAATGGAGACACGATGACCCAAAACCTATGGGATGCAGCAAAAGCAGTTCTAAGAGGGAAGTTTATGGCAATACAATCCCACCTTAAGAAACAGGAAACATCTCGAATAAACAACCTAACCTTGCACCTAAAGCAATTAGAGAAAGAAGAACAAAAACATCCCAAAGTTAGCAGAAGGAAAGAAATCATAAAGATCAGATCAGAAATAAATGAAAAAGAAATGAAGGAAACGATAGCAAAGATCAATAAAACTAAAAGCTGGTTCTTTGAGAAGATAAACAAAATTGATAAACCATTAGCCAGACTCATCAAGAAAAAAAGGGAGAAGACTCAAATCAATAGAATTAGAAATGAAAAAGGAGAAGTAACAACTGACACGGCAGAAATACAAAAGATCATGAGAGATTACTATAAGCAACTCTATGCCAATAAAATGGACAATCTGGAAGAAATGGACAAATTCTTAGAAATGCACAACCTGCCAAGACTGACTCAGGAAGAAATAGAAAATATGAATAGACCAATCACAAGCACTGAAATTGAAACTGTGATAAAAAATCTTCCAACAAACAAAAGCCCAGGACCAGATGGCTTCACAGTTGAATTCTATCAAGCATTTAGAGAAGAGCTAACACCTATCCTTCTCAAACTCTTCCAAAATATAGCAGAGGGAGGAACACTCCCAAACTCATTCTACGAGGCCACCATCACCTTGATACCAAAACCAGACAAGGATGTCACAAAGAAAGAAAACTACAGGCCAATATCACTGATGAACATAGATGCAAAAATCCTCAACAAAATACTAGCAAACAGAATCCAACAGCACATTAAAAGGATCATACACCATGATCAAGTGGGGTTTATTCCAGGAATGCAAGGATTCTTCAATATACGCAAATCAATCAACGTGATACACCATATTAACCAACTGAAGGAGAAAAACGATATGATCATCTCAATAGATGCAGAGAAAGCTTTTGACAAAATTCAACACCCATTTATGATAAAAACCCTGCAGAAAGTAGGCATAGAGGGAACTTTCCTCAACATAATAAAGGCCATATATGACAAACCCACAGCCAGCATCATCCTCAATGGTGAAAAATTGAAACCATTTCCACTAAGATCAGGAACAAGACAAGGTTGCCCACTCTCACCACTCTTATTCAACATAGTTTTGGAAGTTTTAGCCACAGCAATCAGAGAAGAAAAGGAAATAAAAGGAATCCAAATGGGAAAAGAAGAAGTAAAGCTGTCACTGTTTGCAGATGACATGATACTATACATAGAGAATCCTAAAGATGCTACCAGAAAACTACTAGAGCTAATCAATGAATTTGGTAAAGTTGCAGGATACAAAATTAATGCACAGAAATCTCTGGCATTCCTATATACTAATAATGAAAAATCTGAAAGTGAAATCAAGGAAACACTCCCATTTACCATTGCAACAAAAAGAATAAAATATCTAGGAATAAACCTACCTAAGGAGACAAAAGACCTGTATGCAGAAAATTATAAGGCACTGATGAAAGAAATTAAAGATGATACAAATAGATGGAGAGATGTACCATGTTCTTGGATTGGAAGAATCAACATTGTGAAAATGACTGTACTACCCAAAGCAATCTACAGATTCAATGCAATCCCTATCAAACTACCACTGGCATTTTTCACAGAACTAGAACAAAAAATTTCACAATTTGTATGGAAACACAAAAGACCCCGAATAGCCAAAGCAATCTTGAGAACGAAAAATGGAGCTGGAGGAATCAGGCTCCCTGACTTCAGACTATACTACAAGGCTACAGTAATCAAGACAGTATGGTACTGGCACAAAAACAGAAAGATAGATCAATGGAACAGGATAGAAAGCCCAGAGATAAACCCACGGACATATGGTCACCTTATCTTTGATAAAGGAGGCAGGAATGTACAGTGGAGAAAGGACAGTCTCTTCAATAAGTGGTGCTGGGAAAACTGGACAGGGACATGTAAAAGTATGAGATTAGATCACTCCCTAACACCATACACAAAAATAAGCTCAAAATGGATTAAAGACCTAAATGTAAGGCCAGACACTATCAAACTCCTAGAGGAAAACATAGGCAGAACACTCTATGACATAAATCACAGCAAGATCCTTTTTGACCCACCTCCTAGAGAAATGGAAATAAAGACAAAAATAAACACATGGGACCTAATGAAACTTAAAAGCTTTTGCACAGCAAAGGAAACCATAAACAAGACGAAAAGACAACCCTCAGAATGGGAGAAAATATTTGCAAATGAAGCAACTGACAAAGGATTAATCTCCAAAATTTATAAGCAGCTCATGCAGCTCAATAACAAAAAAACAAACAACCCAATCCAAAAATGGACAGAAGACCTAAATAGACATTTCTCCACAGAAGATATACAGACTGCCAACAAACACATGAAAGGATGCTCAACATCTTTACTCATTAGAGAAATGCAAATCAAAACTACAATGAGATATCATCTCACACCAGTCAGAATGGCCATCATTAAAAAATCTAGAAACAATAAATGCTGGAGAGGGTGTAGAAAAAAGGGAACACTCTTGCACTGCTGGTGGGAATGTGAATTGGTACAGCCACTATGGAGAACGGTATGGAGGTTCCTTAAAAAACTACAAATAGAACTACCATATGACCCAGCAATCCCACTACTGGGCATATACCCTGAGAAAACCATAATTCAAAAAGAGACATGTACCAAAATGTTCATTGCAGCTCTATTCACAATAGCCCGGAGCTGGAAACAACCTAAGTGTCCATCATCGGATGAATGGATAAAGAAGATGTGGCACATATATACAATGGAATATTACTCAGCCATAAAAAGAAATGAAATTGAGCTATTTGTAATGAGGTGGATAGACCTAGAGTCTGTCATACAGAGTGAAGTAAGTCAGAAAGAGAAAGACAAATACTGTATGCTGACACATATATATGGAATTTAAGAAAAAAAAATGTCATCAAGAACATAGGAGTAAGACAGGAATAAAGACATAGACCTACTAGAGCATGGACTTGAGGATATGGGGAGGGGGAAGGGTAAGCTGTGACAAAATGAAAGAGCGGCATGGACATATATACACTACCAAACGTAAGGTAGATAGCTAGTGGGAAGCAGCCGCATAGCACAGGGAGATCAGCTCGGTGCTTTGTGACTGCCTGGAGGGGTGGGATAGGGAGGGTGGGAGGGAGACGCAAAAGGGAGGGGATATGGGAACATATGTATATGTATAACTGATTAAGTTTGTAAAATAAAAAAAAAAAGACAAAAAAAAAAAAAAAGAAGTTAAACCAGTCAATCAATCAATCAATCAATCAATAAAGGGAAGTGATGGGACTTCCCTGGCTCTCCAGCAGTTGACTCTGCACTTCCACTGCAGGGGGTGTAGGTTTGAACCCTGGTCGAGGAACTAAGATCCTGCATGCCTCACAGCATAGCTAAAAAGAAAAATAAATAAATAAATAAACTTAAAAGAAAATAAAAGGAAGTGATTATAATGAAATCCAAGCTCCATAAGAAGGGGAAAAAAATGAAGAGGATATGAAGGGTTTGGAAAAGAATCAACAACCATCACTAAAAACATGTGAGATGAGGTAATCTGGGATATAACAAGGAATAAAGAAGGTGGCAATTAGAGAGTAGACTCTTTAGTCTGAGATTTTGGAAACTGTTTTTGTGATGATATGTTCTAGACAAGGGAGTGGAATTGGAGTAGAGAACAATGTAATTATAGAAGAAGTAAAAAAAACTGAGAGGCTCACAGAATGGAAGAATTTTCTAAGTGGATACTGATAGCAAAAGGAATTATAAAATGAACCATGTTGAAGAGCTTGAAAATAAAGCAGGTGGAGACATCTTCATGGAATGAGAGACAATGTGAACCAAAATCTGTAAATAATTAGAGTAAGAGCTGTGGTATGTGACACAGAATGATATTAGATCTAGACAGTATATGAGGTTTTTTTTTAATTGAACTATGCTGATTTACAATGTTATATAAGTTTCAGGTGTACTACATAGTGATGTGATATTTTTATAGATTATCCTTAATTTAATGTTACTATAAAATATTGGTTATATTCCCTGTGTTGTACATTAAATCCTTGTATCTTAATTATTTTATACCTAGTAGTTTTTACCTCTTAATCCCCTTCCGTTCCCTTGTCCCCATCCCCACTTCACCCCTTTTTCCACTGGTAACCACTAGTTTGTTCTCTGTATCTGTGAATCTGTTTCTGTATATGAGTTTTTAAAGTGGAAATTTGGTAGAAAGAAAGCAGTGACAATAGCGTGGAAGATATTATCAAGACCAAATAGGACACTTACCTAGCATCTATGTCCAGTCTTATAAAAACTGTGAGAGAAAAAAGGGAAACTGCTCTAAGAAATATATTTCCATAGGAAGGAGAAATATTTCAATTAGTGCAAAAAGGTGAAGATAACATTCAATAAAATCTTGAGGAGATAGAGGCTTGCTAAGTCTGAACATCAGGAGGAACTAGTGTGTCAGATATGAAGCAGTCCACATCTATGGGTGAGATATAAGTTTCCAGGTAAAGAGGACCTTAGAAATCTTGAGCATCTTGGGGCAGGAGTACAAAAAGATAATTAAGGTGCGATGGAATTAGTCTTTTATATTTTTAGAGATATAGTGGTAATGAAGCTGTGTGTTTGGAGGATAGGAATTGATGAGATTTCACTAGAAATAACCAGAGCTCTAGGACCTTACCTGATTGTATGAATGCTTAAGGAAAAAGCAAAGAAAAGAATAAAGCCGTGAATAAAACTCTGCCTTTCTCGCCATGTCTGCATGTAGCTTTCTAATAGCTCGAAACATAACCTGATGTCTTTATAAATTTCTTCCCCTTCCTTCACATTAAAACAACTTTCTTCTAAAAGTGTTTCTCACTCATCCAATAATTCTTGCCCTAGGTTATGTGTTTATTCTATTAGCCTAGATTTTTCTAATTGCCTCTTTGGCTTGATTTTCCTTTAAGTCCTGAGCAGCATGCTCTCTGCTCACCCTAAGCCAATCTCTCCTTCATAGTGCTAAAGACGGACTTTTTTAACATGAAAATTTATCAATTCTATTCTAAAGTTGAACATTCTTACTGGTTAAAAAAATCTAAACACCTTTCACAGTATTTAAAGCATTTTGTAATCTGGTGTATACTCTCTTTAACTCAAGTTAACCATTTTCCAGTTCTAACTTTCTGTGGTTAGATGTGGAACCACACATGTACATGTCCTATCTTCTTACAATCTCTTCTTTCTGTTTCCCTATAAAGTTAAATCTAATTCATACATTTATTCTCAAGTAAAGGATA
The DNA here is from genome assembly GCF_025265405.1 of Mesoplodon densirostris. Classification (NCBI taxonomy): domain Eukaryota; kingdom Metazoa; phylum Chordata; class Mammalia; order Artiodactyla; family Ziphiidae; genus Mesoplodon; species Mesoplodon densirostris. Next base: position 17,629,726 of record NC_082665.1, read on the forward strand.
AATCCTCTATGTGCTCATCCCTAAGTATCCAAAGCTGACTTAGTTGCCCTCCCTCCCTCTCCTACAGCGCTCCAGGATAGGAATTATCTCTTCTCCTTCTAATTTTCCATTGGCATAGCTCCATTAATCAGTGTGCTCCTTCAGGAATGATTTCATTTTTTTTTCCTTTTTTCCCCCCTTGGTAAAAAATGTAATGCTTGTCAAATAGAAAGCTTACAGTATATATATATATATATATATATATATATATATATATATATATATATATATATATATATATATATATATATATATATATATATATATATATATATATATATTTTTTAAATTAATTTTTACTGGAGTATAGTTGCTTTATAATGTGTTATACATATTTTTAGGTAAATGATGTACACAAAGAACAAGGTAACTTTAAGCATTACCATGGGCTTCATTCAAATATAGGTTTTTATTTTTCAGAAGGAAATATGTGAATAAGGGAAAAAAATTAAAAACCTGGTTAGGGACTTCTAGTTACTTTGTTTTAAGGATAAACAAAAAAGCTACTATTTTTTAAATAGAGATAAATATCACTCCATCATTGCAAATTCTTTTAATTAATTCCAGGTCTACCATCATCAATATGGAAGGTTGATTTGTCCCTAATTTTTGAAAATTGATATTTGAGATCATTGTGCTTCTGTTATTTCAATATTTGGTATAGAGGTAATGTAGCTCATGGTAGGTATAGGGAATTACACTACTGTTCTCTTCTTTAGTAGATTGGTAGGTTAACCTGCATACAAGTGGATGATTCCTATGCATCTGTTTTGTTTAATTGAATTGGATCATTTCTTCCTGATTTCTCTTCTACATTCTGAAGAAAGACATACAGATAAATATGTAGACTAAAATGAGTCTTCCATGAATAGTTGTGAGATGTTCTTCGTAACTGAAGGTGCATAATGTTTTAACTTCCAGAAGATGATGCCTTTGACAGAGTTATTTTTTTAAATAGACACTAACAAGATTAAGAAGTATAATTAGAATTTACAGATGGTTAGGATTGTCATTTGATAATTTAGTGTGTCAGGGACATTTTCATTACTTCCTTAACATTCATAACACTGTCTCTGGGTAACTACACTTTTTTTTAGTGTCCATGAATCCTTCACACAATCTGTAGTTTATGAGGGAACACGGGTGCTGAAGCTGAGCTAACTGACCTAATATTAATAAGTATCCATGGGACTCATCAAAGCTCAGCAAATTAGACTAGAGAATATATTTTTAGAATAGCATGCTCTGTCTGTATCTTTCGAAGTAGTGCACGCTACAAATGTGTATACTGCTGTGGTTATCTTCTTTCCCAGAAGAAAGTCAGCCTTAGGATAAACAAAGCTCATTATGGAAGGCAAAGTAGACTAATTAAAGAATCCTGCTTCCTGATGAGGTAGCAAAGCAACAAAATCAAATAAAACATGAACGAACTCTCCTGATAGATGAGGCAGTAAACCCACTTTATTGTTTGAACTAATTTGAGTTACATTTTCCATTACATCGAAATTAAAGACTCCTAAGTATTATACAGAGGATTATTATAAATTGCCACAGCAAGGTTGTTGCTTTCTGTAGGCTGTTGCTTTTACAGTATGTTTTGGTGGGTGGGATATGCAATCTAAAAAGTTGGTTTCACCAAATTCTGTAGGGGTTTGGACAATGGGGAGTTAGGGGGTATCTGAGAGAGATTATTGCTGGGGCCTCCAGGGAGCTTTGGATGAAAAGGATGTGTGGGTCCCAATTCACACAGATTGTGTTTGCCTCAAACTCAAAAAGCAGCCCCTATGCCAATATGCAGTGCTTTAAGTTGACGTAATAGGTGGAGAACAGAAACAGCATTTAACAATATGAAATATTTGTACCAAAGTTAGTTTTTGAGTGTTCATACTCTTTTCGATAGTGGAATTTTTGAAAGTAAGTTGCTATTTTTGTGTTGAGTAAAACAACATACATTAGCTTTCATCAACAACAAAAAAGGGATTGAAATGGGTTATAACTGAACCCCCTAATATTCTTGCCTATCTTTTTTGAAAACTCTTATATGAGTTAAAATTATGAATTTCAGGAAGACAGGTATGCATATTCAAGGGAGACTGAGTCGGGATTGGAATTTTGCTCTTTTTAAAATTCCTTGGGTTGTTTGAGTATTTTTTAGAGTAAGGCCAGACTAGTGAACTTTTGTCTCCATAAAAGAGTGCTGTTTATGACTTGACCATATACTGACTATTAACTGCTTCCCTCTTTCAATCAATAAATTTTCAGAGCATCCACCAACCTAAATATAAAATCAAACTGCATGACAAGTGCAGATCGCTAATGTCACATGCAAGCTTGTTACAAATGAGGATAAACACTAAATGACCCATGAGCTCAGGATTTGAGCCGCACTTAATTTTTTAACTTTATGTGGAAAGCAGTATTCCAAAGTCCCCTTTCAATTTGTTTATTTATCATTCTGGTGCTGGGAAAGAAATCATACCAATAAATAAAATAAACATACCAATAACATTCTTCTCCATCTATTAAATATAGTGAAAAAATAGGTATTTAATAAAGTAATACCAAAGTTCTTAAATCAAACTCTCTTGGCACACCATATTTGAAAAAAAATTATTCAGTCTGCTTAATACATACTTAATGTTAAGGAAGGTACTCAAATGTTTTATTTCATGTATTTTAATATAAAACACCAGGTATCTTTAATTAACTGACAGGAGCACTTTTTTCTCTGTTTTTGTTATATCTATTTCGATTAATTATTTATGTGCAATGGTAAAAATAATTTAACATACCATAAAACCAGATTCAATGTGCCAGTATTTCCTAGATTGAGGAAAACATAAATTACTTAAAGACTACAGTATAATTATATACTTTTTAGCAAAATAAATATGTTCTCAGAAATTTCAAGTCTTTTTCCATTAAACTTCAATTATTAATTAATTAGAATTTATTCTGTGGCAAAGTGTTAAATTCTGATATCATATTGTGTTAAATCAGGATACATCTAGATAGGCAAACATTTTATGCAAAGAAAGATAATAAATATTCTAGCATTGTGGTCCATAAGGTCTCTATTGCAACTAAACTGTGTTATTTTACACTTGAAGGCAGCCATAGGCAATATGTAAATAAATGAGGTGACTGTGTTCCAATAAAGCTTTATTTACAAAAAAAAAAAAGAAAGTCTGTGGGTTGGTTTTGGTCCATAAGCCACGATTTTGCTAACCCCTGATCTAGATATATAAAACACTTTTCTAATTTCTTAATTAGATAAATGTATTCAGTCTACCTTTAGTGCAACAAAATTAGGTATTACATTTTCTGATAATACACACACACACACACACACACACACACACATATATATATATATATATACACACATATATATATATATATATATACACAGGCATATGTCAGGAATATTGCGGGAGTGGATCCAGACCACCACAATAAAATGAATAAATAAATAGAGTCAAGTGAATGTTTTACTGCCAGTGTATATAAAAGTTACATTTACACTATACTATATCCTACTAAGTGTGCAATAGGATTATGTCTTAAAAATGTACATAAGTTAATCAAAAATTTACTGTTAAAAAACGCTAACCATCATCTGAGCCTTCTGGGAGTAGTAATCTTTTTGTTGTTGGAGGATGTTGTCTCAATGTTGATGGCTGCTGACTGATCAGTGTGGTGATTGCTGAAAGTTGTGGAAATTTCTTAAAATAAGACAATGAAGTTTGCTGCATCATTTAACTTTTCCTTTTATAACAGAGAAGAACAAACCTGACTCCATGTTGGAGTTATTATTCCTTTAGCTCTAAACTTTATTCTCTGTTCTCTGTGCTTTGTCATGCTGGTTCTGCACCTCTGTCTAATAGAATGGTGCTTATAGCCTGAAATATACATATAGCCCTTTGTCAAGTCTCTGTCTCTAGGCTGGACATTTAAAGCCATAACACTTTTCATCCACATAGAGATAAAAAGTTGCAAAACAGAAAATGACATTGGTCGAGTTGAAAGTTTACAAGAACATCGCTACTAGACCTAAGTGGACAGCTGCAAGAACAAAGCATTATCACATACCCTCTTGTCCGGCCGGCACCAAGAAGTCTGCAACAAACAGTCACAGCCTCCCACCCAACCACTTTTAATATAAAAGAAGCCTGAATTCTAACTCAGGTAAAATGATACTTTGAGACACTAGTCTGCCATCTACTCAGTCTGCTGGCTTTCGGAATAAAGTCGTTATACCTTGTCCCAACAACTCGTCTCTTGATATATTCACCCATCCTGTGGCAAGCAGTACGAGTTTGGACTCAGTAACACTTTCACGAATGATTTCTCTGTAGCATGCAAAGCTGTTTGATACAATTTTTCCCACAGTAGAGCTTCTTTCAAAATTGGAGTCACTTCTCTTAAACGCTGCTCCTGTTTTATCAACTAAGTTGATGTAATATTTTAAATCCTTTGCTGTCATTTCAATAATTGACTAAGTTCTCCATTTTATATGGTTTCAATTTGCAATGCTCCAAAACAATTACAATAGTGACATCAAATATCACTGACCACAGATCACCGTAACAAATATAACAATAATAATGAAAAAGGTTTGAAATATTATAAGAATTACCAAACTGTGACACAGAGACATGAGGTGTAAAAATGCAGTATCTGTGAAGCACAATAAAGCAAAGCACAATAAAATGAGGTATGCCTAAAAATATAATTTTCTAATATCTCTCAAAAGGAAAGTAATAGTACAAAGATTAGCCAAAATGTCCCCATTATCATCAAATAAAAGTTAAGCAAGTCACTTATTTAGGACTAAACATATGAAAAAAAGGAAAAAACATATTTTAGTAGATTCATGAATTCCATCTTTATAATATTTTAGTAGGAAATCTATTTATAATAAATTTTGTATGGCATTTGATTTGATATTTTAAAAAAAATTGAGGACAACACATCTTAGCGTAATACATGTTAATGTAACAAATGTGAATATATTCTAAGTTTCATTTTAAAAAGTTTTGTGTCTACTTGACTATTATGAAGTTTTAACTGTAGTCTTAAGTTTAACCAATATTATTATTATTAACATCAACTTGTATAAAACTGCTATAATGGAAATATCTTAAAGCATGTAATATCTTGCTGTCTTCTCTAAAGCATTTGTCATCAAAATGGATACTGTTAAAAAGTTAGGGTGTTCTCTTGCTAGGTCTAAAATGTAAGGAGCTTGGAAGTCTCCATTGCATAATTATAATAAGAAAAAGCTGAGTAAACTAAAAAATAATGATTTTGGGGGACATATTATAGAACTAAGATTACAGGGCAAAACACCACCTTGTAATCTAAAGAGATAGCAAATTTGAGAGTCATAGTGAGGTCTCCTAACCTGAAGTAGACACTGCTCAAGACAAAAACTGTTGGGGACACTTGAATCGGAATTCTGACAAATTGCTAGATGCTGACTGTAGACTAGCATAAAAGTGAGAAAACCTCATGGACCACAGTCTTTGGACTTTTATGGGTTCTACTTCTAAAAGTCTTACCAGATTCTTATGGTGAACTGTCAAGAAAAATTGTATGTGGATCTGGTAGGGAGAAGGGATAGGAGCCATTAGAAATACACCCAAGACATTCTTCATAACAAAGCCAACTTTCCACGGAAGATGATTTTACTAGAGCCTTGTCTGAGCTATGGAGGTACACTCCAGCCCTTCTGACCTTCCTGTTTCACCTAAGGGTGGGGTCGAGGGAGGGGGAGCTAAGAAACAATAGTTAAAGTCACAGTTCAAGGTTGCAAGTCAATTTAAATATGAGATTTAAACATAAGGTTATAGAACACACCCTACTCCAACACCAGCAGGGCTCCAGGTTAATAATAGCGGATTACAGATGACAAAGCTGCAGGAGGCAGACTCTTTCTAAGAAGTTCTCTTAGCAAATTCCAAAGACAACATGAGAGACAAAAACCTAAGACACTAGAGGAGTTTGAAGCCTTTGCCACCTACACTGACATCAAACAATAAACAAAGCAGAACTCCCAGCCAGATTAACATAAACCATTGCACCAAAGACCTATTTACTCAATACATCAAGTCCAGATTTCAACAAAGTTGCAAAGCATGCTAAAAGCCAAGAAAAAAGAAACAGTCTGAAGAGACAAGGCAAACATCAGAAACAGACAGATATGAAACAGAATTTGAAATTATCAGACAGAGAATTTAAAATAGCTATGATTATCATGTTATGAACTCTAATGGAAAAAAATGACAATAGGGAAGAACAGATGGGTAATATAATCAAACAGATGGAAACTCTAAGAAAAAATTAAGAGGTAATGTTAGAAATCAAAAACACTGCAACAGATTTGAAGAATCCCTTTGATCCTCCCATCAGTAGACTGGACACAGCTGAGGAAAAAAATAGTGATCTGAAATATATGACAATAGAAACTTCCCAAACTTAAATGCAAAGAGGAAAATGAATAAGAAAAAAAAAAAAAAGACAGAACATCTAAGAACCATGGTACTATTTAAAAAGGTGTATCTTGTGTGTAATTAGAATACCAAAAGGAGAAAAAAATAGAATGAAACAGGAGAAATATTTGAAATATTAGGCCAAGTATTTTCCAAAATTAATGACAAATACTAAACAATAGCTGCAGGAAGCTCAGAGAATATCAAGCAGGCTAAATACCGAAAAATCTACACTAGGCATAAAGTATTTGAATTGAAGAAAATCAAAGATAAAATATTTAAAAAGACAGAAAAACAACACCTTACTTATAGAGGAACAAAGATAAAAACTATATCGGACTTCTCATGAGAAAGCACACAAGAAGAGTGGAGTGACAAGTTTATTTTTTTTAAAAAAAGCTACCAATATAGAATTCTTTATCAAGCAAAATTATACTTCAGGATTAAAGGAGAAACAAAGACTTTCTCAGAAAAACAAAAACTTAAGGTATTCATCAACAGACCTGTCCTAAAGGAAATATCAAAAGAAAATTCTTCAGGGAGAATGAAAAATACATAGGTCAGATATTAAAATCTATATAATGAAAGGAAGAATGTCAGAAAATAAATGAGTAAATTAATTTTTAACTATTTCTATTCTTAACTGTATAAAAATTAACTGTTTAAAATAATAAGAAGAACAATGTATTTCATGCTTATAGAATATGAATAAGTCTACAGTTTAAGAGACAGGAGAGAATCATGTTTAGGTAAAGCATGAGGGAGTTTTCAGGGCAGTGTAACTATTCTGTTTGATACTCTAATGTGGATACAAAACACCATGAATTTGTTAAGACCCATAAAACTTTACAGAAAAAGAGTGACCCTTAATGTTTGCAAATTTTAAAAATGATTTAGGATATCATGGGATCCCAGGATAAAATACTGACAGTGACAAAATAATCTAAATGTATTACAAATCTCTGAAACAATGTCAATGAATGTGGTTGTGGAAAAGATTCTGTCATAAAAAACACTGGAAATGAGTGAAATCTATAAGACTAAAAAGAACAGGGGACTGCATATATGCACTATAATCTAGTTGATACAGATGTTTCCCATTGTGGTATGCATTTGAAATTATGAAACCACTGTGCATGTATACTAGCACCGAGCAATTAAGTAAATAGATGGAGACAGTGGAATCCAGATTTCTCTTTGTTGGAGGGGAAGGTTACAGATAACCGAAGGAAAGAGACTAGAATGATCCATTTGGTAATGGATTGCATTTGAATACATCAGTATGAACTCATGTTTAGCTTACTATGGAAGTTTACATGTAGAAATATTTACAGATATGTGTATACACACAGATTACTATGTATACATATATATCCCTGTCTGTCAGCTGAGACGGCCTAGAAGTAAAGTCACCCCAGTAACAATGAACACACCTTGTTCCCAGATCTTCATTTGTAATACTAATCTCCAGTAAAAGAAACCAGGGCTCCTTAGATAAATGACTGATTTTAGAACTGCAGCAGGAAATACACAAGATCAGTCCAGAGTATTTTGTAGTTCCAGAAAGTAAGAAGTACTCAAAATACACACAACAGACACATATCACAATGATGAAGGTATGTTAAAGAGACACAGGAATCAACTGAAAGATCTCCCAATGGACAAAGACAGAACAATTTGAACCATAAAATAAATAAAGTAGTATTGGATTATAATCCAAAGTATAAAATAATATCCATGAGTCCATAGTGCTATACATAAATGACTGGCTAAATAAATGAGACAGAAGAGAAAAATCTCTCATAATGAAGAATTTCAAATAATTGCTGTTGATGCACTGCCTCATGGAAGTGTAGCATAATACCACATTTCTTAAATAAAGGCTGTACATAGTGACTTCCTTCCAAAAGGTAAAGTATGGAAAGGGGAAGGGGGTAACTTTACAATGGATACACCTGACCAACACCACCTCAGCCAGGTGATCAAGGGCAATATCGATACTGATAGGTAGTGTTGATAGTGTGTACCTTTGATATGTTGGGGTGAAAGTGGCACTACACCTCTATTATCTTACACTGAGACATTCCTAACCCCAGTCTAATTAAGAAAAAAAAAATCAAACTACACTAGAGGGGGTTCCAGCTACATACCTGAAAAGTATTCCTCAAAACGACGAAGATCATTGGGAATTCCCTGGTGGTCCAGTTGTTAGGACTCTGTGTTTCCACTGCAGGGGGCATGGATTCGATTCCTGGTCGGGGACTAAGATCCTGAAAGCCACCTGGCACAGCCAAGACAAAAACAAAAATAAAAACAAAAACAAAAACAAAAAAAACCTACCAAGATGATCAAAACAAGGGAAGTGTGAGAAACTGTCACAGCCAACAGGATTTTAAGGAGACATGAGAGCTAAATCTAATATGGTAACTTGAACAGGATCCTGAAATGGATAGAGGACTTTCAATAACAACTAAGGAAATCTAAATAAAGTATAGATTCTAGTAATAATTATGTACCAGCATTGTTTTTTTTATTTTAACAAACATGCCATAATAATATAAAATAATAAAAATATAAAATAATAATAATAGGGGAATCTGGCTGTTGGGTTATGCAAAATCTATATAATCATTTTTTTCCATACATCTAAAAGAGTTCTAAAAACTAAAGTATATTATAAAAGTAAAAATATTAAATTATGTCCTTCATTCTTAAACTAAGATTTAAGACTTTAAAATTTCAGGGCAACTGACATTCATAACTGTATTTGTTCAGTGTTATTTCTTTCTTTTTTTTTTTTTTTGCAGTATGCGGGCCTCTCACTGTTGTGACCTCTCCTGTTGCAGAGCACAGGCTCCGGACACGCAGGCTCAGTGGCCATGGTTCATGGGCCCAGCCACTCCATGGAATGTGGGATCATTCTGGACCAGGGCATGAACCCATGTCCCCTGCAACGGCAGGCGGACTCTCAACAACTGCACCACCAGGGAAGCCCCAGTGTCATTTTTAACTAGTCAACCACTTGGCATTTCTGCTTATCATTAATGTCATTTTCCTTTTCGATACATCTTATGTCTTAAATAAAATAAAATGAGTCCCAACATTTAATGTTACCTCCAAAATGCTGTTTAATGATGTTGATGAATTCCCTTAGGATGCTAATGACCCTCTGCTGTATGTCACTAAGTTTCTCGAAACAAAACCTAATGATTTTTATTAAACATACGTCACATTCTTATATTGCTATCTGAACTAGGTTGATATGTGTAATATTTATTTTTTTGCTTAAAAGTTAGGCTGAGTGCTGTTTTGTGGCTGCCAATTAAACCTCCTGGTCTCACATAGAGTAGAAGTTGTAATTTTTCTATAAAAATCAGATCAGTAGGAGTGAAAAATAGCTCTGTTTCATTCAGGAATAAATGTTCTCCAATGGTTCTCCTTATGTCTTACCATCTCACTTGCTATTTTGATAGCCTAATGAAACAAAGACTAAATTTTTCACATTTGGTGATGGTAGGGCAGAAGGCAGAAAAAAAGGAATCTTGACATACTCAACAAATATTGCTGTTCTTGGAGAAATATAGCAAGTTATTTTCTCATTGTTGTTGGTGATGTCCGTTGTGATGGTGGTGGTGGTGGTAGTTATAATAAAGGTATTAGTACTGCTGCCATTCTTGGGGTAATGATGTTAGTGGTGAAGGAAGTGTGGTAGTGGGGATGGTTATTGTGTGATGGTTTTTGGTGAATATTGGTAGTATTTTTGGTGCCAGGGTTGGTAGTGACAGTGGTATAATAAAAAATATATAACAAGGCAAACAAAATTCCTACAAATTGTTACAGTCACAAAGGTTAAAAAGCACTGAGGGATTGACTTTTAAGGTGAGTTTGCTGGTAACTAAAGTGGTCTCAGAACATGAGTATTGGGCATGATGGTATTACAAACTGGGGCTCTGAAAATTATTTCTTATTCACGCATTGCTCTCAGTGGCCTTGACCAATAATGGCCAACATGACTCTATAAGACAGCGTTCTTGTGTTCACATTTTCCAGGGATTCTTCTAGCACCACTCTGGTCTTTGGCTTACTCCTCCAGAGCAAATATTAGATGCAAAAATTAAAGCATTCCATGATTGCTTTTAAATACATTTACAGGGCTTCCCTGGTGGCACAGTGGTCGAGAGTCCACCTGCCGATGCAGGGGAAGCAGGTTCGTGCCCCGGTCCGGGAGGATCCCACATGCTGCGGAGTGGCTGGGCCCATGAGCCATGGCCGCTGAGCCTGCACATCCAGACATTTTTATGCTTAGCCTGTGTATCTTGGAGAAGAGAAAGCAACCAGGCCACTCAGATGGTTGTTGCAAATGAAATCCTTTCATTCTGAAGTGTTTCACCAGATGATCACCACTTGCAGGTGATCACCACAAAACTCACAAACACTTGATTATACAAACATAGGGAAATCATCTGGCAATGTTAAAGCTTTTCTACATCTAATGGGCAGCGGGTAATAGAAGGTCACTATAAAACATGAGATTTAAATGGTAAATACAATGATAAAAGGAAGTGTAAACAAAAACAAATGATGGGACAAAATTCAAGACCTAAACGTTTGAAAATCAAAAAGCCATTTAAGGACATAAATGCTCTGAGTCATCCTTGTTCCAACAGTAAAATTATTTACTGTCAAATATGGATAATCTTAGAATACTTTTGAGGATGTTTTTTCTGTCTCTTTATAGGATTTTATGGCTTAAAGTAAGCTATAAATAATAGCCAATAAATTGTAGCTGATTGTTTTACTTGCCAAGAATTTATTTAACCATCAAATAAATTATATTTTGTACATTCTACTAGATTTTTATTCATTTATCAAATATCCAGTGAAAACTAACTATACATAACTACATCCTAGAAATATGTTGCAGAGGGCTCTGACCTCCATTGGCTTCTAATAAGTGGCAGCCAAGTTTTAGTGTCTGAAAGTTTCATATCCTGGACCCACCACTTATAAACCATTTGGTTGTGGGCAAATTTTTTATCCTTTCTGTGTCTCACTTTCTTAATCTCTAAAATGAGCCTATTCCTATTTATTCTATTGACTTGTTGGGAATCACATGATACAGCATAACTAAGGAAACTATTAAAATATCTAAACATGATATGCACTTTAAAAATGCCTATCCCTTCACCAAAAACAAAAGCAAAAGAAATTTTAAGATGAACTGTAATAAGTTGTGTATAAATCACTAAAATTTTTATTCTAAAATCCAAGTCTGATAGAGTTACTACCATAATAAATACTTTTTTATGGCTTCTTCCTCATGTTTAAGGTATGGTTCGAATCCATGCTCTGAACATGGCCACCTTCACTTCTGGTGAATTTTTGGCACCCTTTAATCCAACTGCATTGAAATATTAATAAGCATTTGGATCTCTGTAAAGATGATTCCCTTTCCTTTTCCTCTGAAATAGCTTTTATTCTCACTCATCTTTTATTTGGCAAATCCTTATTCTATAAGGCCCAAGTCTCTTGTGTTTCTTTATGATAACTTTGTTTCACTCATTTTTATTACTACTGTCCTTTGTGTATAAACATTTTAAGACTTGTTACACTAAAATATTACAATTTTTAAATGCAAAATAAAGATAGTAATATTTCAAAGAGTAGTTATAAATATTAAATAAGAAAGAGCTCACAAAATGGTTAGCACAATGCTTTGACATGGCAAGTGTTCAATAAATATTACCTAGCATTATTTATGTGTATATTTCACACTCAAGTTTGTATATCTCAGGCATGACACATTATGTCACATTGTATAACCTCTACAAATATTTGAATCAGTGAAGTATAGCAAATATTAATTTATTCAGTAAAATATGCAAAACAGCACATTTTATAAAAATTAAAGACCTTGAATAAATTCCCTGAATCTAAAAAGTCAGTTTATTTGTATCAGTACAATATTTTAAAAAAATCAAATGTCTATTTTATTAATGCTATTAGCCCCAGATATATTTTCATAAATTCAGTAGGTGGAAATTCCGTAGATTTAAAATATAACTGTTTTGGCTGAAAGGTTTACAGAATCTTTTCAAAATGGGCTTCAAATTGGATTTGGATGACAGATTGAACACATACTTCTGCTTAAGTATGCCAGAAAAATATTGTATTCTAAATTATTCAATAATAGTGTTAAAACAAGAAACTGTGTCAAGAAAAAAGGAGAAAAACTAAGATGTTTCTGGACCATAGGAAGCAGATGGGAAAAGAGCAAAAAAAAAACAAAAAAAACCCACAGCAGCCTAAAATTCTTCTAGGAAAGAGTTACTGGAAAGGTATAAGCAGATGGAGAGAAACATATGTTCTCAAAGATGCTAGGATCAGAAGGGCTCCTGGAGCCATTTTCAGGGAAAGTAATTAAGACAGTGCTTTCCTACTGGTTCTGTCTAGCTCCCTCCCCCATACCACACCCTCCCCCTCAATAGGAATTTACTGGTTACTATAAAGAATAAGTATAACCTCCTCTCTCTACCCAGGTGGATTATTATCTTCTCTGAACATATTCCACATACCCATATAAACACACATCCACCTAAGAGTGTATGAAAACATATAATATTTCACCTAAAATAAGAGCTATGTGCAATAAATTTCAAAGTGTTTGGGAAATTAGATCAAAGCCCCCTTAGGTATCATAGATTTGCATTACTATCCAAAGACAGTCATCTTGACTAATCTATGTCTTATGTCATTATGTATGAAGTAAGGAGAGTCAATTTATGCTATTCCACTAGGCCTTCACTCTTCTTTTTTTTTTTTGCAGTACGTGGGTCTCTCACTGCCGTGGCCCCTCCTGATGCAGAGCACAAGCCCTGGACGTGCAGTCCCAGCGGTCATGGCCCATGGGCCCAGACACTCCACGATACGTGGGATCCTCCCGTACTGGGACACGAACCCACGTCCCCAGTATCGGCAGGTAGACTCCTAACCACTGCACCATCAGGGAAACCCCTTCACTTATTTTTAATGAATAAAATATATTATGCTGTAAAAGAAATTTAAAAAAATGATAAGTAAGCTATTGACAGAGAATCAGAATTTCCATTCCACTCTGATAATTTCATGTTTATGCTTATTGTGAAAATTATAACTTTGTGTGAGCTGGGATATTAACATACAGCTAGGATAACCCCTAAAGTACATTAACATTGTGTAGAAGGGCAAAAATTGTAAATAATTTAAAAGTAAAAGATTGATAAATCTAAATAATAATTCCCATCTGCAATGAGATATTAATGAGATATTTAACCTCATTCAGGTTAAAAGCTTTTATAGTCTGTTGGATTTTATATTCCTATCAAGTTTCTGGCAGAACAGGAAGAAGAGGAGAGGCCCCAGGACCCAGATTATCTATTTTATTGTTGGAACACGGTGTTTTAGGATGGGTAAGTTGTGGCTCAGAGCCTACTAGTGTGAATAACCTGTCTGCCCACTCTGACCCCTACCCTCTGTTTACATTCATTGGTTAGCATGGGAATATTTGTTTTGTAAGTGACCAAAAGAGAGATTTGTGTGTGTATGTGTGAGTGTGCATGTGTGTGTGTATGAGGGACAAGAATAGCATAGGTGAGTGAGAGAGATTATATAACATATTTTCCTTACTTAGTCTCATAATTGGAATTTAGCTTATTGAAGACAGGACTAAAAGTTTCAAAATATCCAGGGCAAGAACAATGACCAGAGCTACTGAAGTTATTATAGATAGATGATGTGAAACTGCAAATTAAACAGAGTTCTTGGCTGTCCATGTGAGGCAACGTTTGGAAGAAGGCCATCCCTTCTTCCTTTGCATAGAACTTAGCAACAATTGGATATTCGTGCCCCATGTGTAGAATATGGATCACATAATAGCTGGTGACATCTGTAACAGTTTTATGGCCAGAGGTATATCGAGCTGGAGAGAAAAAGGAAATAACCAGTGGACATTTGGTGGTGATGGTAGTTATAACCCATCAGGATAGGCAACATTGTGTTGAAGTAACAAACTCATTTCCCAGTCTCAGTAAATTGACACAGCAAATGTATTCTTTACAAATCCTGAATATTCATACTGTTTTAACAGAGGGCCTATACCTTTCAAGTTACTCAGGGTCCCAGGATGATGGAAGCTTCATTTTGATATGTGTTTCCATGGTCTCTGAAGCACTGGAGATGGGAGGCCACGTGATGAATTGCCAACAGGCTCACTGCTACTTCCAGATGCAGTAACGTGTCACCTTTGCTCTTATTTCATGGGCCAAATCAAGTCAAATGGCCACAACTACCTTCTCTTGGGACAAAATATTGAAATCTTTTCATATACCTGTAAGACAAAGATATTGAAGTTTTAACACATATAAATTGTTGCTTTCAGTTTTTTCCCAGTAGCTAAGAGTCTGGGTTTTGGGTACATGTCAGACCACCATTTTGGATCCCATATGTATAAGGGATATATGATTTTTGATATATAGGCTCTTTGATAACTCATGATTTATCTGTTCAAATTAGTGGTCTCTTGTCAACATATCTGGTACTATAAAGAAGTGTATAGTCAAAGATGAATAAGGCCTGGGACATTTGTATTTCATTTGCTTTTGAGATTTTTGTCTGAATGAAGATTAAAAAGATAGAAAAAGTAGAATGTCTAATTAGAGAATATTTTCAGAAATGAAGATATTTACATTATTATTTAAAAGATAGTTGTGTACAGCATAATTCTACTTTTGTCCCAATATTGTCTTAGTCAGAATCTCAATAGAAAACAAATGGTGCATTTGTGTTGAATAAAAGAGAGGGGATAAGAGAAGGAGTTAACTTGGATCCAACTGAGAAAGATCTTAAACCAGCTATTTATTTCATTCACACTAAACTGATAATGCTTGACCAAGAACTAAGATGCAAAATATTAGGTGTGAAGTGATCAAGAGGGTTGTCATTCATGGAAAGTTATTTTAAAACTGATGACTATCACTAAACATGTTAGAAGGGACTTATGAGTACATCTTATTGTTGGGGACTAGAAATACAACCACTGAAAAATACAGATCTAGCCATTAATATTAATATAACATATTTACAGAGTATTCTGTAAGCAGGACATATATTATTTAACTTTACAATGTACTTATTTAAATCCTCAAAGTTACTCTAAGGAAGAAAACTTTTGAAACAAACCAGCTTCTCAATCCTAAAATTTCCCTTTTCCTATTCATCTCCACAACACAGAGTCAGAAGGAAAGTGTATTGCCAACAGGTGTCCATTTCTAAGGCATGACACTGTAGAAACCATAGGTCAGTCCTGGAAGCAAGTAGAAAGCTGCATTGAAACAATTTGGAAAACAATCTGAATTTCCCCTATTGCATCCTACCTAAGGCCAGAGATACATGGGATGCTGAAATATTTGGGGCAATCAACAATTCATTACTGTAAATATAAATGTGATAACATCCTTATTTCACAGTTACTGTGTATTTACTGTATATTGATTTTTGTTGCTTTTGTTGTCCTTTTTCTGTGAATGCTGTTTTAGACTGTGTACTTTCTTTCTTGGAAACAGGAAGAGAGTTTAGGTTCATTTGACCTATTAGCCTTGCTATGACTTGTGTTTGTATCAGATTTTTCCAATGCCTATTATTGTGGAAAATTTTATGAAGCCGTAAAACTTTCTGGGAACTAATTGGCTGTTACTGCAATTTCTATATTTTCATAACCAGTGTCTGTGTATTTTGATATTATTATTTGGATGGAAAATGATGCAAAGAATATTAAATATTTCTTTCTTTTGCTTAAATGACTGCCAAATATTAAGCAATGGTTAGAATGTACTTCCTTTGAAAAGAAAAAAAAAAAAAAAACACCCCGACAGTGTTCAAGTAATTCTTACCACAAAAGGAAGGATATTAGCTCCAGTACAACCTTAAGTAAACACATCTGAGGCTCAAATTTATTTTAGAAAATAACTACAATTAAGAGGCAATGCAGGGCTTCCCTGGTGGCACAGTGGTTGAGAGTCCGCCTGCCGATGCAGGGGATACGGGTTCGTGCCCCGGTCTGGGAGGATCCCACATGCCGCGGAGGGGCTGGGCCCGTGAGCCATGGCCGCTGGGCCTGTGCGTCCGGAGCCTGTGCTCCGCAATGGGGAAGGCCACAACAGTGAGAGGCCCGCGTACAGCAAAAAAAAAAAAAAAAAAAAAAAAAGAGGCAATGCAGATCTTCCCTCTATTATTGCAATATGCCAATGATATGAATTTCTAATGTTTTTCAATGCCGCAAACGCTACTCAGTTTTATAGAGACACTTGTTACAGAAGTACTTGGAAGGACTTATATTCTCAGAATATATTCGAAAAGTAAATTTCCATTATATAGCAGCTGGACAGAGAGTCCAAAACATTGGAATCTCAAATTCTTCAGTAGAGGCCATCAAAGTTTATCCAAATGAAAAAGCATAGATTTGGCTGAATCACTCCGTTACCTTTATAGAATAATCACTTAGGAGGAAAAACTCCCTGGATACTTCAAAGGATTTTGAAAAGATGTTTAGCTCTGAAACAGAAAGTCAAACTCCCACAGTATCTCGTACACCCTAATAGGAACTAGTGTGTAGCCAGTGGTTGCACCCTTTCCCTCTACTATCTGAGGCTTTGGAAATGGTTTCCAGGATTCTTAATATACTGGATCTCTTCCTTAAAATCTCAAAAGGTATCTCTAACTTTCCAAGGACATATCACGTATCTGCTAAATAAGAGGATAACATTGAGGACAACTTAATTTCCTAAATATCAATCAAAAATATATGCAGAAGTTATAAAAATGACAGAAGATGCTAGAAAGATGATGTTCTGGCAGTGACCCCAGAAAACTCATGCCTGTGACTTACAGGGTGGCCGTCTGCTGGAGCTTCCATGAGGTGATGAGCAATGCAAAAATGTCAGCTTGTTTGCTCCCAGGGCTTCTGTAACTGTTTTCAGATGGATGTTTGTGAAAAGTTCAAAAGGTGAACCCTCTTCTCAGAAATTGCTCTCACATCAACTTTGCCCTGAACTGTAGCCACTATAGAGTATTTCTTGGAAAACATGACAGTATATATAGTGGATAACTTACATGAAAAACATGATATTGGAAACACTAGAGGAGACTTAACACTTTGGCCAGGGACTCACTGATACATCAGCCTAGAGACCTCAGCTTCTTTCCAATATAAGCTGTTGATGAGAAAGTAGTAGGTCAAAAATGTCACAACACAGGGTAGTAACACTGGATGTTACTGGATCTTGATAAAGATCCTACAGGGCAATTGAAGAATTCAGTGGGTGGGAAACAAGCTATGGGCTTTGGAAGGAGCCAGAGAACTTACTGTCTTAGGATATTGTTGTTATCATATCTATACAACTAAGCCATAAATATTTTGTTCTGAGCTTTTGTTGTAATGCATTGATAGGTAGAAGTATGATTCTACGTTAGCCATATCATCTTGTCTTGAACAACGTTCAGAAATTGAAGGCTGCAATTATATATCCCCACCTATTTATCTAACCATTCATTAGTATTACTATATGAGGAGATATAAAATAAATAAATAGGAAATTTTTAAAAAATGAATAAGACACATGACTAGTTCTAAGCTGGAATGAAGTGACACTGAATAGTGAATATACTTTATATTTGGTAGGCAGGATAGAACTCCTAGGAGGTGACAGCTAAATTGATTCTGAGGACAGCAAAGCAGTCATGTGAGGATCGGGGACTGTGTATTTCAGGAAGAAGGAAACAAGGTCTTAAAGTTGAAATGAGCTTGGTTTATACAGGAAGCAGCAAGAAGGGAGAGAATAACAGGGAGAAAAGTGAAGGTGTTGTTTCCAAACAGTCATGAAAAATTGGGAGCATCACAGTTTCTCACTATGATGCACTTAAAAATCAACCAGGCCACTACCACAACCAGTATCAGCAACAAAAGCAAACTATCTCCAAGACTGGAACCAACAAGCTGGATTCAAATTCGTGAAGCAGGGAAGCAAAAACAAAGAAAATAACAATTTGGTGAATGAGGATTAGAATCTACTCAATTAACCTAAACAATGATCTGGGCTGGTTAGAATTTGTTTGAAGGAACATTTTATCCTTTCTAATTTTCAAGTTTCTTACTTAGATCAAAGATGATTTTTTAAAATCTGATTGTATCAGGATGAACTCAGCTGAATATCTGCATCTTGGAAAGGAGAATGAAATCAAGCCTTGGGTCTCAACCTCTACATTACAGGGTAGGTTGCTTAGGATTTTCAGTTTATTTAGAGGTGAGCAGACTATGGAGAGCTGAATTATTTTAACCATGCTTATAAATCATCTTTTAGGACACAAGAATGTCAAATCCATTTGGGAAGCCAGGAAAGTACCATAATGATACAGTAAGATTAGAAGGATAACCTTAAAGAAAAAATATCTCTAAATAAGATATGAACACAGAAATGCTTTCTTGACTGCCAAGGTGAGGTTCAACTACCAAGATGCCTACAGAATTTAAAATTCCCAAAGAGGACCTTCTAGACATTGAAACAGATGGGCAAATTCTTACCCAAATTTCTTCACATTTCTTTATCAGGCAGTTAGCTATGTAATTTTTCTAGACTTGAGGTATTTTGGTGTACTTATTGAAAGGTACACTAATTCTCTTGATAAAATAAATATATTTCTTAATTCCTCAGAAACTTGAAAATGGCTGAACACATGTATTTTGTGTTCAGTGTTTTGGCTAAGACACAAAAATAAAATCCCAGAAAATTATGAGCTGTACCATACAAAAATTTTTGTGGCTGAAAGCACTTTTAAAATTGTAAAGCAATATACCAATGTGAATTTCTAGTATTATTATGCTTAGCTTCTAATAAATTATTGGCAATCACTAATTCTAGTCACCATGGAATCCTGTTCCACGCTGACTCTTCGTTACCTCTAATTCCTTGTTGTAAAGTCTCCAGAATCTAAGCTTCATTTTTTATAACTCCTTTGAGGTTAGCCATAAATTTTTATTGTTCTATTCAGATTACTTGTATGACCTACATCTTTCTTGATTCCTCGGTTAGAGGCTCTATCCTCACAAATCAAGCCAAGTCTCCCAAAGTAAACTATTAGCTCCAGCATTTCCTGTTTCTAAAATGTCTTCTGTAGCTCATGATTTTTTATAAATATTCCAATTTTGTTATCTCTAAGTTATGACAATTTTTTTTTTGTCCACTTATTCTCACATTCCTACCAATTAGTAGATTTGGGAATGTGACAGGCAGAATGGCTTTCTAAAGATATCCACTCCATAAACCTGTGAAAATATTATATTAAGTCACACACACACAAAAATATCTGTAGATATAATTGAGATCAGTGACTTCTACATAAGAAGATTATCCTGGATTATCCAGGTGAGTTCAGTTTAATCATATGAGCCCTAAAAAGTAAAGAACTTTCTCTGGCTGGAGAAAGAGATAAAGAAGGTAGACAAGTTCAAAGTGTGAAAACAAAGTGATGTCGTGTCCCGGATTCTGAGAAGTAGACGTCCATGCAAAGATGAGAGAGAAGCCTCTAGAAACCAAATTCAGGACCCATATGACAGCCAACAAGGAGACGGGGACCTCAATCCCACAAGCACAGGAACTGTGTTCGGTCTGGAACTAAAACAAACTTGGAAGTGGATTCTCCTTCAGAGCTTCCAGATAAAATCCTTGCCTTACCAACATCTTGATTTTGGCCTTGTGGATTTAGAGTAGAGGACCCAGTGAGCCCACCCAGACTTCTGACCCTCAGAATTATGAGATCATAAACTGGTGTTGTTTAATGCTCTAGTTTTGAGGTTAGTTGTCACAGCAGCAATAGGAAACTCATGAAAGAATTCACTGTTTCTAAATGTCCTTGCTTATTATTCAACAGATTAACTGGATATGAGGGTTGTTAAAGCTACTCACACTGATTAGAGGCTTTCTACCACTGTGTTCAGAAGAATGTTAAAGAACACAGAAAAGAAGTTTAATAGGAACCTGAGTATTTTTCGAAAGTCATTTATATTCAGGACAAAATGTCAACAACAATCACTGCTAGTATGTCTTTAAAGCATATCTACATCAAAGAGGGTATTTCTTTTGTTCTCATTAAGAAGAATTATGGCAAGTTCATGTAACCTAAAGCCCCACCTCACTTGGTTTGATTTTTTTTTTCAGTAAATGAGTCATTGTTAATGCAATTCTTAAAGTCGCACAGGAAAAGAATTAAGTATTTAGTTGACAAGCACTTTTTTATTTTCAAGTAAAAAGATAAACTGGGGCTTCCCTGGTGGCGCAGTGGTTGAGAGTCTGCCTGCCGATGCAGGGGACGCGGGTTTATGCCCTGGTCTGAGAGGATCCCACATGCCGCGGAGTGGCTGGGCCCGTGGGCCATGGCTGCTGAGCCTGTGCATCTGGAGCCTGTGCTCCACAGCAGGAGAGGCCACAACAGTGAGAGGCCCGCGTACCGCAAAAAAAAAAAAAAAAAAAAAAAGATAAGCAATTCTCTTCTTATTTCAACCTGAACTCCACTACTACACTGTGTTGGTTTTTCTTTTAAAGTCATAAAAGATAATTATAAAGTAAAAGCTAAAAAACTGTATTTAATTATTCATATATTTTGTAGATCTCTTCCTTCCAGCTTCCTTTCTTTTCCTTATTTAGTCAGTCTCTAACTTGAGACCCTTCTCCCACTTATTCACTTTATGCACTTGTTTTCTTTTCTTTTTTAAATTGAAATATAGTTGATTTACAATGCTGTGCCAGTCACTGCTGTACAGCAAGTGACTCAGTTATACACATATAGATATTCTTCTTTTATATTCTTTTCCATTATGGTTTATCACAGGATATTGAATGTAGTTCCCTGTGCTATACATTAGGACCTTGTTGTTTATCCATTCTAAATGTAATAGTTTGCATCTACCAATCCCAAACTCTCAGTTCATCCCTCCCCCTCTTCCCTCTCCCTTGGCAACCACAAGTCTGTTCACTATGTCTATGAATCTGTTTCTGTTTTGTAAATAGGTTCATTTGTGCCATATTTTACATTCCACATATAAGTGATAGCATATGGTATCTGTCTTTCTCTTTCTGACTTACTTTACTTAGTATGACAATCTCGGATGTAAATTGTACCAAGATTTTCTTAGGTCAGTCTCCCAAGGCAATATAAATAAAAACAAAACTAAACAAATGGGACCTAATCAAACTAACAACTTTTTGCACAGCAAAGGAAACCATAAAAAAAAATGAAAAGAACAACATACAGAATGGGAGAAAATATTCGCAAATGATGTGACAGACAAGGGCTTAATCTCAAAAATATACAAACAGCTCATACAACTCAATAACAAAAAAAAACAAACAACCCTACCAAAAAGTGGGAAGAAGACCTTAATAGACATTTCTCTAAAGAAGACATACAGATGGCCAGTAGGCACATGAAAAGATGCTCAACATCACTAATTATTAGAGAAATGTAAATCAAAACTACAGTGAGGTACCACCTCACACTGGTCAGAATGGCCATCATTAAAAAATCTACAAATAACAAATGCTGGAGAGGGTCTGTAGAACAGGGAACACTCCTACACTGTCGGTAGGAATGTAAGTTGGTACAACCACTATGGAAAACAGTATGGAGGTTCCTCAGGAAGCTAAAAATAGAACTATCATATGATCCAGCAATCCGACTCCTGGGAATATACCTGGACAAAACTATAATCCAAAAAGATACATGAATCCCTATGTTCATAGCAGCACTATTCACAATAGCCAAAACATGGAAAGAACCTAAATGTCCATCAACAGATGAATGGATAAAGAAGATGTGGTACATATGTACAATGGAATACTACTCAGCCATAGAAAAGAATGAAATGATGCCATTTACAGCAATACAGATGCAACTAGAGATTATCACTTTATTCACTTTTTAAATGACCTTATGATACAACAGGAATTAATTAAAAAGTGAAAATTCTGGAGTCAACTGGGTAAATGTTAAATTATTTTTAAATGTTAAGGCAAATTTTATAAATAAAAATGGATTTTGCCACCAAATGTAATTTTAGAAAAATATTTTGGCATTTTGTCAATACCTAATTTTTCAATGTTCCTTTATACAAAATTTCCCATCCTTTTCCCATTCCAAAAATACCTATTCTAATTAAATAATAACTTTCTTTTGCACTTCTGTCAAATAAATTTTCTGCTTTTTTAATGTATCTGAATCAATACATGTCATGAAAAAAGTATTAATAAATGCTTTATGAATCTTTAGGATATAAAAGTATACAGAGCAGGAATCCTATAACACAAATTCTGCAGACTCCTTAGATTGTTACAAGATAGCTTTGAATTTATGTAGCCAAAGAAAGAATAAAAAATTCTATAGTATCATTAATCTATAGCTTCAATTTCTGTATCTTTTTATGTTCTGATGTGTTTATAATTCTTGTTTATTTAAAAATATAAATATAGTATATAGTATATATACTATATACTGTATATAGTAAAATCAAATAAAATCAAAATCTTGTTTATAATATTCTTGTCTATAATATTCTTGGACCATTATTTAATTTTTCACTTATTTGATTATTCATTTATTCAGTAAATATTTATTGAGCATCTATTATATGGAAGGTGTTTTTCTAAATTATGGGGATATAGTAAAGGTAAAAAAGTAACCCCCAAAATCCTGTCCTCATTGAAGTCATGTTAAAACTGTCAGAGAGGTTTCAAATGAGTGTTACAGCATAATTCAAAAAAGATTATTCATGTGGATTTCTATATACATGATTTAATTTATTTCATCTTCAATTATTGAAATTTTTGTTTGGTAACCTTTAGAAAATAAAATATCAATCCCATTCTGCTCTTAAAGTTGTTATTAAAAACCAAAGCAAAGAGACAAGCATACAAGAACACTAACCCAGAGTACAACAGGAGCAACTTACAAACTGCTTAACTTGAATGAGGAAATATTATTCTTTCCCATTTTACAGCTGGAAAATGAGGAATAGGCAAATGTGAAGTAACTTGCCTGAGGTCACTCCTTGAGGTTCAATTGAGTTTGGGCTCTAACTCAGAAGTTCCTGATTCTCTGTGGTTGGGCCAAAAGTTCATAGCCACTGGCTCATAGCAGCTTGTGGAACAGAATGCAGTTTTCCTGTAAGCCCTAGAGAGTTAGGCTGCCACATCAACATGAGTGCCTTCAGAACTCGGGTTCCTAGGAAAGTCAGGGACGTCACGTTCTTATTGCTTTAACCTTTCTGCCCACATTGAGGAAATTCACAGCAAGGTAAGTCTTGCCAAAAGAAGGGAAGCAAGAAAGATAACTTGAGGAAATGTTGTGCCTAATAGCCATGGGTGAAATTTAGGGTTCACAAAGCCTGGGAAAATTAACTTTTTCTGCAGTAGAAGTCATGAAATTAAACTTAACACTCTCGGCAGTTTTCTGACAAATATTTTTGCTTTTCCATTAATCCCAAATGAAACAGTACTAACTCCAAGTTAAAATTAGAGCCAAGCCAGTGAACAGGCTGTGAATATTTATACCTAAGAGTTTAATATGCTATAGACAAACAGTTAAGCTCTGGGAGTTTAAAGAATGATCAACTTGGATTCAGGT
Organism: Mesoplodon densirostris; assembly: GCF_025265405.1. Taxonomy (NCBI): domain Eukaryota; kingdom Metazoa; phylum Chordata; class Mammalia; order Artiodactyla; family Ziphiidae; genus Mesoplodon; species Mesoplodon densirostris. The sequence continues at coordinate 17,653,965 of NC_082665.1, forward strand.
ACAGCTCAATCAATTCCAAAAACTCTGGCGCACAAAATTCAGTTTCCTGCCTTGATGGATTGCAGTGCACTTGGGTGGGCTCAGAAGTTATGAGAGAAAAACAAAACTAAATGTTTTTAAAGTGACTCAAACCACTGGGCTACTAACATTCAACACATAAAAATAACCATCCTGCAAACTTACACTGAAAAAAAAAACACAAGGGGCTTCCCTGGTGGCGCAGTGGTTGAGAGTCTGCCTGCCGATGCAGGGGACATGGGTTCGTGCCCCGGTGCGGGAAGATCCCACATGTCGTGGAGCGGCTGAGCCCATGAGCCATGGCCACTGAGCCTGCGTGTCTGGAGCCTGTGCTCCGCAATGGGAGAGGCCACAACAGTGAGAGGCCCGCTTACCACAAAAAAAAAAAAAGAAAAACAATAAAACAAAACAAACATACAAAACATAAAAATCATACTCAGATGACTCATTCTGTGGGGACAACAGTTTCACCAATGAGATTACTTGGCTGCTTCAGTGACATTAAGAGAAATGGATCAAACATTCTTCTCCAAAGAGAGATGGAGTTATTCAGTTTGCACCAGACCCTTACCCCCAGTCCTACTGTGCAATTAGATGTCCAACATACAGAGATCCATTTAACAGCTATTTAAATGTTTAAATATTTAGATTTCATGTGTATCTTTGATGTGATTAGCACTATTTAGGTACTGGGAAAAAGTAATGCACAAAAGAAGAAGAAAACACCCCTCTTCTCATGGACCTTACATAAAAATTGTACGTATACATGAAAGTTAAATAAGATGAAGCAAATCATATATATATAAAGAGAGTCTGGTCAATGACGTCTCTAGAATTTCTATATCAGAGACAGGGTCAGTCAGGGTCAGGGTCTTCCTGTATTTCGTTACAGGAAGAGCTGGGCAGATTATCTTAAAGCCGTGTGTGTATAATGACTTCATTGCTCCCCATAGGTTGGTTGTAGGTTTAGTTGTGGAAGGAAGTTACTGATGGAGATAATTAGGGTGGAGGGGGTTAAAGACCCCCTAAGCACTTCCCTGAATTTATCACTGAATATACCCAGTCAGTCCCTTGACTGGCTGTATTTACTATTTTGGATAAATTTTTTATGCATAAGTTTCTTCTGTCAATTATATTGACAAAGAAGGAAAAACATCTTTTGGTCAATCACATCACATGTTCCCTGTGCTTTCATAAAAACAGAAACATTTTTTTCTAGGAGTGTTGAAATAATGTGACTAAAAATCTTTTTTTTTTTTCTTTTTGGTCTTGTCTTTGTTTTATTACTCATAGTTTGCAAGCAATATTATATACAAAATTCATTTTTAAAACAACAGGGTTTACTAGAAAATTGTCTTTTATTTTCTTTGCACTGTGGGTTTCTGCACCTTTCACACCTGAGCCTGTTGCATTAAATGTATCATTTATGCAGGTGCTGGGCAAAAATGTAAGAACCTTTGAGTTTTCTACTCATACCCACCTCAAAATAAATCCCACCACTTCTCTACTATATGTTTAACAAACATTAAAAACACTAAGAAAATACACATTCATCTTGCTTTCTGTAAGTCCTTTTTCTCTATTTTTACATGACCAAGATGTTGGCTTGGTTATGAATTCAAAAGTGCTCCCAAAGTTTTGATGATGATTCGTAGAGAAACCTCTCCAAGCTATCCTATTCCAAAGTAATTTCTATGAATGTTTTTAGTTTTCTGTGAACAGTAGCTACAAAACACTTCACTTTTGAACTCTTATGTTTACTTTTATTAATAATGAAGACAATGTGTGTAACTGTATCATCTTTAATTTCTCTCATCAGAGTCTTAGAGTTTTATGCATACAAGTCTTTGGCTCCTTAAGTAGATTTATTCCTAGGTATTTTATTCTTTTTATTGCAGTAAATGCAATAATGGGAGTAAATGGGAGTGTTTCCTTAATTTCTCTTTCAGATTTTTCATCATTAGTGTATAGGAATGCAAGAGATTTCTATGCATGAATTTTGTATCCTGCTACTTTACCAAATTAATTGATTAGCTCTAGTAGTTTTCTAGTAGCATCTTTAGGATTTTCTATGTATAATATCATGTCATGTCATCTGCAAGCAGTGAGTTTTACTTCTTTTCCAATTTGGATTCATTTTATTTCTTCTTCTCTGATTGCTGTGGCTAAAACTTCCAAAATTATGTTGAATAATAGTGGTGAGAGTGGGCAACCTTGTCTTGTTCCTGATCTTAGTGGAAATGGTTTCAGTTTTTCACCATTGAGAATGATGTTGCCTGTGGTTTTGTCATATACGGCCTTTATTATGTTGAGGTAAGTGCCCTCTATGCCTACTTTCTGGAGGGTTTTATCATAAATGTGTGTTGAAAGTTGTTGAAAGCTTTCTCTGAATCTATTGAGATGATCATATGGTCTTTCTCCTTCAATTTGCTAATATGGTTTATCACATTGATTTATTTGCATATATTGAAGAATCCTTGCATTCCTGGGATAAATCCCACTTGATCATGGTGTATGATCCTTTTAATGTTCAGTTGGATTTTATTTGTTAGCATTTTGCTGAGGATTTTTGCATCTATGTTCATCAGTGATATTGGCCTATAGTTTTCTTTCTTTGTGACATCTTTGTCTGGTTTTGATATCAGAGTGATGGTGGCCTCGTAGAATGAGTTTGGAGTCTTCCTCCCTCTGCTATATTTTGGAAGAGTTTGAGATGGATAGGTGTTAGCTCTTGTCTAAATGTTTGATTTTGATTTAATTTGACTGTGAAGCCATCTGGTCCTGGGTTTTTGTTTGTTGGAAGAGTTTTAATCACAGTTTCAATTTCAGTGTTTTTGATTGGTCTGTTCATATAAAATAATGTGACTAAAAATCTTGAAGTCATCATCCATTCCTTCATCTCCTGTATACAATCATCAAGTTATTTTATCTGATGTTTGTTTTTTCAGCTCTCACCACACACATCACCTTAAGATACAATGATTGCAACTATCCACATAACACATCCCACTGGCCCCTTTACTACCTATCATTTTGTCTTACCAATTGTTCTTAAATCCTAATCTTATCATGGAATGTCTCTGCTGAGAAAAATTCTAAACGATCTACTGCTTTCAGTTTAAACTCTACTGTCTGAAACCAATCAACTAAACATGTACTCTGCATTCACAGCTTCAGCTGAACCTTGCTCATTCATTCACTCCTCTTGGAGTATAACCTATGACATGGCTTTCCTCTCTCCCTCCCTCCATTCTTCCAGCTTCTTTCATTTCTTTTTTTCTCCACCACTCTCTACTTTCTTTCTTCCTTCTCTTCTCCTCCCCATTTCCTTCCTCTTTTCCCTTCCCTTTCCTTTCCTTCCTCCTTCCTTCCTTCCTTTTTCTTTCTTTCTTTTGTTCTTTTGTTCTTTCTTTCTTTCTTTCTTTCTTTCTTTCTTTCTTTCCTTCCTTCCTTCCTTCCTTCTTTCTTTTTGTCTTTGTTAAGGCTCACCTCAGGTGCCAAGTCACTTTACATAGGTTCAGCATCAATCACACTGATTAACATAGAGGAAAAGGTAATGAATACTGCCAGTTTTCCCCTTTTTCGCTTGGCCAAGATAAAAAAAAAAAAAAAAACTGATAACACATTCAGGTGCTAAGAGATTGAGAGGCAGGCACTTATGTAACTGGATTACAGTAGTGTTATTTGGTAAAACCTATTCAGAGAGCAGTTTGGTAATAGCTACTGGAAGTAAAGATGCACATGGCCTGGGGAAAATCAATGCCATTTTTAGGATTTACCTTACAAGTGTATGCTCACACATGTGCAATAATGCATATAGTGGTTATTCATTGTAGGGTTTGTGTTTTGCTTTGTTTTTCAGTACAGCAAAGATTTATACAGCAAGTATCCATCAAAAGAAACTTTAAATTAGTGAATTTCACACATGGAATTTTATCTGACTAGATAAATATGATGTATGTATTTAAATAATTAAGATTATCTTTTAAGCAAGATTAAATAAGATTTAGTTATCTGTAAAGAAAAAAAAGAACAAAAATATCTTTCTGTGTTAAAGTGGAAGGATATCTGAGTTATACTGATTAGAGAACTTAAAAAACAAAAAAACAAAACAAAACAAAAAAACAAGATGCCACTACGGATATTTTACACTTTATTGACTATACCATATTTACTTATTCCTGCAAACAAATCTCTGATCAGATGGTTATTCATGCTCTATTTTTTACTTTAAGTTTGTATATTATATATTTGTACATACAATGTTAGGTTTTCAGTACATTCTGCTATAAGAAAACTCTATTACCTGACCATCTTAGAAGAGCCTATGAAGAGTATGTTTATTATTGCTTGGAACATTGTTTGCAATTTTGTAAACAACTGGAATATTACTAAAAATCTTGTATTTTCAAAATTCTAGAGTTCATTTTTAGGCTTTTTAGAAATGATCTCCCTGTTGAATCATTGTTGTTAAATCCACTTTATGAAATAAATTTGCATAAGAGGCAAAAAACAAAACAAACAAACAAACAAACAAACAAAAACCCAAGGTGCCAAAAACTATATATATGCTGCAATTTTTGAAAAAAGAAAAAAGCTGAAGAAACTAAGTATATATATAAATTTACTTGTATATCCATAGATATATTATGAAAGAGTATATGAGAAGTTGGAAACATTACCATTAAAGAAGGGAATTGGGGCAGGGTAGGAGGAAAACTTTTCACTAAATGCCTTTTTGTAATTATGAAATTTGAAAATGTAGCTTTGAAAAAAGGAGTTCTTACTGAGCACTGCATCTAAACTGTTTTCTCCTTGTCACCATATGCTCCAATTACTGAAAATTAATGTGGTTTTCATCACTAAGCACTAAGTGTTGCTTCAGTATCATGGTGATCAAAGAGTCCATAAACAACTAGGACTTAGTTCAAATAGTTCAAATTTCAAGTGTTATAAGTTCTGGTGTCTGGGAAGTTTTTCAACATCATTTCAGTGATTCTTCACGTGGCTCTAGCTCTGACAGGATGTGGCATGCAATATGATGACAGACTTTCTCATGGACCATTTCATATCCAGGAATCTACCATTTGTCAGTGAATATTTCTTAATGTAGATATTTTTATTTTTGAGAATTACCAAACACTGAAGACACAATAGTACCTGTGAAAATTCCAAAAAATCAGTAATTATTGTATTGTGGTTTCCTAAAGAAAATAAAAGTAAACATGAAGAAAAAAATATGATGACGTAGTATTCATAATATAATCCATTATGATTATGGTTTAAAAGGTAACATATACATTTCCAAGAATTACATATTTCACAGATAATTAAACATTATTCTGGATATGAAGGGAGAAATTTGTTCTCTGGATAGTTTTCATTTTTATAAATACCCTTAAATCAAAAAGAAAGCTTCTACTGGATGAAAATTTTGTGTACCCGATTATTTATATTTTATATATTTTAAGCATACATTTTTTTTCAAGGGAATTTTAAAAAATAATTTCCTTTTGGACTGAAGGATTTAATTTAAATTTTCAATCCCTGTAGAAAATTCCATGGCATATTTTATTTTAGTTGGCATTATGTAAACACTGAGAATATTTACTGAATGGGACCCAAACCACGAAGTTCTACAGCCAACTTCAAGACAAATTAACTCATAGAAGCTTCAATACAGCATACTTTGCATGTGATTTCTTTTGAATCACTTATTTACTATTGTTTTCATGTCTCATTGCAGTAAATCTGAATGCAAAATTGTATGCATGCAGCAAAATAGAAAACAATATTTTAATTTATATAGGAAAATATTTAAGAATTACACTTCTGTTTCATCAAAGATCAAATTACATCATACTAAGCAATATCTTGATCTTAATAAAACGGAAGTTTTGATAATATGCTGCCATAAATCATTTAAATTTTAAAAGTAAATCTTTCTGGTAATCTGATGATTTTACCATGAATTTTTTTCCCTTTTGCTTGTTAGTGTTTAGAATAATTTTAAAGATATATATATATATATATATATATATATATATATATATATATATATGGAATTACTTACCTTTTATTTCTTGTAACTAACCATATTGAGAAATGTAGATTATCCTACCTAAACCTAATTATTTTATGTCACTTCTTAATCTTAATTTTGTTGATGATTAAAGTATAATTTCAAAATTTCTAAAAATAAATACACACAAAATCATTGTTTTTAAAGACATACAAGTAGTTCTTCTTTCAATATGTAAAAACACATATTTTAGAGGGTTGTGACATATGAGATTTTTTTTTTTTTTTTGCATGAGGTGGAGGGTACAATTATAGGATGCTCTGTGTTCATATACCATGATCAAACTTCAGGCAGCAGTCGAAGCCATGCTCTTGTGAATTGGGATTATTCTCCTTTAGCATTGGGATTACACTTCATTAGTCTCTTCTTAACGTCTTGAAAAAAATGTTAAGGATTGGTAAATCCTAAAGGTTTAATTCTCATAGGTGTATTTAAATACAACCCATTACTTTAAATATTCCCATTGAAGGAACTCTCTTTGCTTTAATGACAGCAGCTTCAGCAGAAGATACAGCCATCACTGTTGTATTTCTCTCTGACTTTTAGTATTAGCTTTGCCATTATAGCCAGAGTTTCACCTTCCTTTGTATCTCCTCTTCTCTCAAAAAGACTCAAAATTGACTGTCTGCCTCTGCAACTGAAGACACCCAACACCTGCCATGTTCTTTAACTGCCCTGCTTCATGGTCATAGCCTCATTCTTGTGCTCAGAAGCCCAGTTCATTAATGCTGAATATTCTTTACTCACCTTGTAATTTGACAGATACTAGATACCACTGTATCCAAATATGTCTAGAATGGCCTGATGTCCAATGGAAGCGGCCAACAGAAGGTCAGAAAGAGCTTCACCTCAGAGGTCATTGGTTGTCTAGCTAAGAGCATCAGGAATATACTAAGAGAGAGTGGTGGCCCATCTCCAGAGTTGCTAGTATCTGAGGTTTTCACCAGCCCCAGAGAATTGGTATAATGTCTGCAGGGAATAATGGTCCAAAATCAATAGCTAGTGCCACTTTGCTCCTATTAATACATTGAAAATGAGCCATTCAAGAAATTTGCATGTTCATTAAAATATACACATGCAAATAAGAATGACATGGAATCTCTGAGTTAGAAGTTGGTGTTGATTATTAGAGTTTTACACTTCCTATTCATGGCTGACACTCAAGAAAGCTGAGATGACTGAAACTTGTAGAGACAATTGCCAATTTGTCTGTTGCCTATTGAAACATCCCAGTTGGCCCATTTATTCCTTCACATTCCAAGTGTCTTTATTTTAATCACAGATACCCCTTCCAGCTTTATTAAGATATAATTGACATATAACATTGTATGAGTTTAAGGTGTACAATGTGTTGATTTGATATACTTATATATTGCGAAACGATTACCACCAGAGCTTTTGTTAATACCTCCATTGGGTCACACAATTACTATTTTATTTTTGTAGTGAGAACATTTAAGATCTACTCTCTTAGCAACTTTAAAGTATATAGTACACTATTATTAACTGTAATCACCATGCTGTACATTAGATTTCCAGACTTGTCTTATAACTGAAATTTTGTACCCTTTGACTAACATCTTCCCATTTCTCTGCCCCCACCCAGTCCCTGATAACTACCATTCTCTTTTTTTTAGGTTCCACATATAAGTGATATCATACATTTGTCTTTGTCTGACTATTTCACTTAGCATAATGCCCTCAAGGTCCAGCCATATCAGAAATGGCAGGATTTCGTTCTTTTTTTGCCCAAATAATATTCTATATTGTGTATATATATATATATATATTTTTTTTTTCAGTTGTTGATGAACACTTAAGTTGTTTCTTATGGTGAATAATGCTGCAATGAACATGGGAATGCAGATACCTCTTCAGGGTCCTGTTTTCATTCCCTTTGGCTATATACCCAGTTGTGGGATTGCTGGATCATATAGTAGTTCTATTTTTAATTGAGAAAACTGTATATTGAGAAAACTGTATATTGTTTTCCATAGTGGCTTATTAATTCATATTCCACAAAATGTTCAAAAAGATTCAATTTTTCCATATCCTCACTAACATTTATCACTTGTCTTTTTAATGATAGTTATTCTAACAGAAGTGAGGTGATATCTTATTGTGTTTGATTTGCATTTTCCTGATGATTAGCAATGTTGAGCATCTTTTCATGTACTTATTGGCCATTTGAATGTCTTCTTTGGAAAAACGTCTATTCATTCCTTTTGGCTGTTTTTTAATTGATTTTTTGCTCTTGAGTTTTATGAATCTATATATTTTGAATATGAACCCCTTATCAGATATATGACTTACAAAAATTTTCTCCCATCCCATAGGTTGCCTTCTTATTTTGTTGATTATTTCTTTTGCTGTGCAGAAGTTCTTTAGTTTGATGTAGTCATCCTTATTAATTTTTGCTTTTCTTGTGCTTTCAGTGTCATATCCAAAATATCATTGCCAAGACCGATGTCAAGGAGATTTTCCCCTAGGTTTTGTTCTAGGAGTTTTATGGTTTCAGTTCTTATGTTTAGGTCTTTAATTCATTGTTAGCTAATTTCTGAAAGTGGTGTATGACAGGGGTCCAATTTTATTTTTCTGCATGTGTCTATCCAGTTTTCCCAGCACCTTTTAATAAAGAGACTATCCTTTCCCTATCTAGTATTCTTGGCTCTCTTGTCAAGGGAGGGTTTATTGTGGGTTTTCAATTATGTTCCATTGGTCAAAGTGTCTGTTTTTATGAAAGTACCATATTGTTTTTTTGTATTTGTTTGTTTGGTTGTTTTACTATAACTTTGTAGAAGAGCTTGAAATCAGGAAGCATGCTGCCTTCAGCTTCAGTCTTCTTTCTCAGTATTGCTTTGGCTATTCAGGGTCTTTTTTGACTCCATACAAATTTTAGGATTTTTTTTTCTACTTATATGAAAAATACCATTGGGATTTTGATAGGGATTACATTGAATTTATAGATATCTTTGAGTAGAATGGACATTTTAACAAAATCAATTCTTCTTATTCATGAACACCAGATATCTTTCCATTTGTTTGTGTTTTCTTCAGTTTCTTTCACCAACTCTTGTAGTTTGCAGTGTACAGATCTTTCACCTCCTTGGTTAAATTTATTCATAAATATGTGTTGTTTTTTGTGTCACCATGAATGCCAGGCCTTAAAAATAGTCTCAGAGACATATTTGAATAAGCTTTGGTCCCAAATCTCATTTTGAGTCTCGTATCCATTTTTGAGACTAAGCATAAGAAGAAATTTTGCTTTCAGTCCAATTTGTCTTTCTAATTTCCAGTTCTCTCTAATTCTGAACACAAAATAAATATTTATTTTAGCAGATCTCTCCTTCTTCATATCTTATCAAAGAAAACAAAGGAAATCTAATGACACTTTCAACATTCTACCTGGAAATTATCTTAGCAGGGTTCACAAGATAATTTTGCTAGATGTTTTGGTGTCATAGTCTCCTTTAGTAGTCTTTTCCCTGCTGTATCAGCCTCCACTAATAAACTTTTTCTATCATTTTTCAGACCTCAGCCAATAGCTAGCCAATCATGAGAGGCAAAGCTACCTAGCCAATTATGTCAGCTATCTGCAGATATAAGCAAGCCCAGCTAAGAACACCAGAGTAACTACATAGCCGAGCACAATCCAAATTGCAGGTACATAAATTTATGAGCTAAACAAATATTTTCTTAAAAATTAAGTTTTCTAGTGATTTGTTACCCATATAATCAGAGAAAGTATTATTCTAAGTAAGCTATTCTCATCACAACATTTCTAGTTCTAATACATTATTTGTTAATTTTACTTATACTTTCTTTTCTGTGGAATGACATAAGTCTCTGAAATCATGCAGATTTGAGTTTTTGAAGGTCAGTTTTATCAGTTATCAGCTATGGACGATGGGATATGTTAATTAACTTTCTGGTTTTTCAATATTCTTAACTATAAATTAGGGATACTACATTTCACATAGAGTTTCTACGATGATTAATAAATGAAGTAAGATATGTAAAATACCTGGAATATAATAGTCACTTAATAAATATTAGTCTCTCTTATCCTTTCCTCCTTAAATAAATATTTTATGGTAGATGCAAAAAGTGGCCACAATTTATTTTTTTTAATCTCTGTATTCATACCCTTTTACAACATGACTTTGTTGTTCCTCCAATAAAATAATAGGGTTTAATTCTTCACTTTCTTGAAGTCAGTCATACTTTTTGACTAATATGTGGTAGAAATAATGTTGTAGGATTTCAATGGCAAGCTTCAAGAAACCTTGCAATTACCATTCTCTCACTGTTAGAAGTCAGTTACCAGTCCAAGTTGGCCTTGAAAGAGAAATGGAGTGGCCTTGCTGAGAGCATGAGGTAATTTCCAGACATGTAAGCAAGGCCATCCTGGACCAACCAGCCCCCAACCAACCTTCCCCCTGACCACAAATGCATGAGTGATCCCAGTTGACTCACATGAAGCAAAGTTGAAATGCCTCAGCTGAGCCCTACCATAACTGCACACTTATAGAATCATCAACACACACACTTTTTGTTTTACCACTGACTTTAAGAGTACTTTTCTATACACCAAAAGCTAACTGAAATATATTTACACTATACATTGTTATTAAAATACATGGTGTCATACTTTTAAAAATTACAAATGTAATATCCTTATGTTTGCAAAGAGAATGTCACACATTTTACTCTTTGAACTGTTAGAAAGATTCAAAATGATAATGTATGGAAAAGTACTTTATAGACCACAAGTGTATTCAACTATTTATCAATCTATTTTTTCAATCATTCTTTTCAATACATGCCTCACATAATTGTTCTAAGCCTATTTATATAATTGTTTGTTGGTGTTACAATGTTCAGTAAGAACACTGGTACCAAGAAAAAGCTCCAGAGCTAGTAATAGACACAGACAATTAATGAGTAAATGAAAATGTTGTAGGACAAATTCTCCAATGTAGTACTGTTTCTGCAAGCAAGAGAGGGGTGTAACCCAGTATTATAGGGATAGTAGAAGAATTCTTCAAGGTGGTAATAATAATCAAAAACCTGCAATGCAGGAAGCTTCTTATTCGGGAGGAAAAAGCCATACAGTGGAGGGAGGTGCATTATGCATACACTACAGTAGGACATATCCAATCTATAAGATATTAACTAGCTGGAGTGGTCATAATTGTGTAGGATTCAATGAGGATGTTAATACTATCTATTTCTTCTCCTTCCCAAATCAAGGCCCATGAATTGACAGCTATAAGATGATATAGTTTGAAATAAAGTTTATTATTGAGAGAAGCTGGATTGGAGATGTGATTTAAGAACCTGAAGAAATATTTAAGTTTCTCACTATATTACACAGAGTCTGCTCCAATCACAGGCAAAACTAAGACAATTATGGGTTTCTGCCACAGGAACATAGCTCTCCTCACTAAGATTAATGCAAGACAAGAGAAAAAATGCAAATTTGTGCCCCATAGATAGGCTGGTTATGAAAAAAGAGAAGGAAAGGTGTTGGTAGAGGTATGCTCAGTTTCTTCCCCCAGGCTTACCAATTAATTAAGTCATTTCTTTTTCCATGGAGAGAAGTGAATGACAATTATAGAGAAAAGTCAGGAATGTTATTCAAGCTTAAAAGCCTTCCATCTATAAACATGAAGCTCAAGAAATAAAGATACCTTGTTAATAATAAACATATGGATACCCCAATTAAAATTAGGTCAAATAATATTAATTCATAAAATAAAGAAGGAAATGTTAACAATAAAAGTAAAATTTATCTCAACAGAAATGTTCACTTGAAGATAACTACCACAAGTGTAAGTTTCAGTGTATATCTCTACTTGGCACCTTCAAGACCCCATTTCATTGGCTTTGAAGTTAAGGTAGATGTAATCCTCTGTTCAGGCTTAAGTAATTAGCCTACTCCAAAACGTGGATAGCAATCAGTTCTATCCAATCATGAGCACTGAGAAGTAAATCCAAGTGTTACTACCTGGTGGGAGAAAGGATGCTAAGTGGTCCAAAGAATACGTGTCTACTAAATCATTCTTCACAAGAAATCAATTAAAAGAAAGCATATTCAAAATAGAATGGCAAATATATTAAAGATTGGAAAATATAATTATTATTTGTAATAATCTATATCATAAATCAATGGTATTTTATGTTTTGATATTAAAATGCATATATCTAGAATATATTCTTTCAAGAAAACTTAATTTTTTTTACCTTAAATATATTTACATATATATGTATATACATCTATATAAAGAAATATAATCTCATATATAGTGTTTAAAAACTATTTGGTATTGAAGGTTTAAGAACCTCAGACCTAAGTGCATTTATATCGTTTAAATGTATGTTCTGATTTTTACAATTTACCCATGTTTAGATGTCTATGTGTATGCGTATATAGCATCTAAGCTATATTTTGAAAGTTAGGCTGACTATAAAAGGTAAGTATTGGAGTAGAAAAGAATCCTAAATAATTGACTTCATTGAAAATGTTACTTTCTCAAAGTTTCCATGCTGCCTCGCTCTAAAGACATACCGTTAAAGATGTGTCACAGATTTAGTTTCACTGATGATTGACTAACAGTTATATACTTAAAAAGGAGAAGCACGTTCACTGAATGCATTCTAACTCCACTTCTACTTTTTACATGAAGTAGGAATGTATAAAACACCTTATAACTAATAGCTATTTGATATAGATGACTCATAACTAACACTGCTAAGTAAAATGCCACTTACAAGTTGAGCAGTGTGAATCAGGAGGTGAAACTTTCATATGTGAAATTTCCTCTATAAATTAAGAATAGTATATTCTTAGGTAGAGAACAGGTCATATTTCCCTAATGAATGTTGTAAACGTTTAATATCAGATAAATGTGTGATTCCTGTCAGAAATATTTAGTTTCATTTCATTAAAAATATGTGTGTATGGTCTTAAGATGTTTCTGAAAATACATATACATGTACACTAAGGCAGATGTAACTTATCAACTGGATTTTTTTTTTACCTTCTCAATCGTTTAAGTGCTCCAAACAGTCATTTTGATGAAGTAATTAAAAGTCAATTAAATCTGGAGGAAAAAAGATGTGTAGACTATATAGAAACAGAATTCTACAAGGAAAGACAAATGGTTTATTTAATTGTAGTTAATTAACTCATAGTTGTGTTAGTACATATTCCTTTAAGAAAATATAATTACTCAAAGGAAAAAAGAAAAAAAAAATGTTTGTCTTACAAGTAGTGATAGCAATAGAGAAAACCACCTTAAGACACCACTTTTAGACACTATGTCAAATTTGTACTACTTACTTTACTTCTCAGCTCTATTACACAACTTTCATGTCTTAGGAAACAACTTTGCTTTACATTCCAAGGTGAAAACAGATGTCATAAGATACAACGTCCCTCCATTTCCATTTCTCCTACTTCTATGGTTACCTCAGTAGCTCCTATACTTAGTAGAACTCTTTCATATGTACACGTGGATCCATTCCCCTTTCTCCTTATGTAATTTGGTTCTTCACCAAACTTATATCATCTTTGAAATTTTAATCTTTTTCTTCCTGATGACTTATTTCAAACACTAAACATGCTCAAAAATCTTCCAACTGAAAAATAAAAGTCTATTAAATAACCTTTTTATTAACCTACCCTCTGTTTCTTATTACAGTCTCTCCTGTCCCCCTTTCTTTTCTTTGTAATCAAATTTCTTGAAGGCGTCCAGAATCAGACAGACTTACCCAGCCAGTATCAGGCAGTATTGGCTTAGATTAAAGGTCTCAACTTATAGCAATCACCAGAGTTCATTCAACGGCCTTGAGCAACTATTACCTGTGCTATCTGTGGACAGACTGGCTCTCAAAACAGAAAGAAAATGGCAAAACAGAGTGAAGCTGGCTAATCCTAAACAAAAACTTGTCAAATAATCCCATCGGGGGAAATATAACTGAGGGGTTGTGAAAAGCCAGATGTCTCACTGTTGGAACACCCTTCATGAGGAAGGAATGACCAGGAAGGAGGAAAACACCCCCTCCCACACAAAAGAGTGGTCAAAACTATGGTCAATTGAGTTTGTGGTTCTTAAGAAAAGGTTTATGTCCATGTTGGAATACCCACCCCCTCCATCTCCACTCCCAACTCCATCTTCAACTTCATCTCCATCTTCATCTCCATCCCCTTATTGCCTTCACAAAATACTCTATATTGTTTCATGATCCCAGGCCTTTGAATATTTTATTCTGCTGTTTCAACATCCCTTTCTTCCTTTCTTCACTTAACCACCTTCTACAAGCATACCTCGGAGATACTGTGGGTTTGGTTCTAGGCCACTTCAATAAAGTGAATACTGCAATAAAATGAGTCACACAATTTTTTTGGTTTGCCAATACATATGAAAGTTATGCTCACATGATACTATAGTCTATTAAGTTTGCGATAGCTTTATGTCTAAAAAAAACAATGTACATACCTTAATTAAAAAATACTTTATTACTAAAAAATGGTAGCCTTCATCATATCCTTTATCAAGTTGTAACTTTTTGTGTATGGAGGATCTTTCCTCCGTGTTGATGGCTGCTGACTGATCAGGGTTGTGTTTACTGAAGGCTGAGGTGTCTGTGGCAGTTTCTTAAAATAAGACAACAATAAAATTTGACACATTGATTGCCTCTTTATTTCATGAATGATTTATTTGTGACATGCAATGCTGTTTGATAGCATTTTACCCACAGTAGAACTTATTTTAAAACTGGAGTCAATCCTCTCAAACTCTGTTGCTGCTTTACCAGCTAAATTTATGCAATGTAATAGGGAAAAACAAATCTGACTCCATATTATATCTGTTCCCTTTACTTTAACCTTATTTTAACCTTTGTGCTCTGTTGCCTGTGCTTACTCATGCTGGGTCTGTACCTTTTGTAAAAGAATGTTGCCTATAGCTTGAAATATACAGAAACATCATGACCTGATTGTGACCTAACCTAAACAGAAAGCAACATTTCTCTTGTTGGAGGTTTACAGGAACATGTAACCTGACCATGACCTGAACTATGTGGACAGTGGCAAGAACAGAGAATCTAACACCAAGAAGTTTGCAACAACTAACCATACTCCTCCCTCACCTTGCCTTTTAAAGGGTTTTTTTGAAAGCCTTCGAGGAGTGAGGAGTTCGGGCTTTTTAAGACATGAGCCACTTGTTTCCTTACATGACCCCATAATAAACTTCTCCAAACTCTGATGTTTCAGTATTGTTTGGCCTCACTGTGTGTCGGGCACATGGACTTACATTCAGTAGCAATATCCATATCTTTTGTTGTCATTTCAACTGTTTCACAGGATCTTCGCCAGGAGTAGTTTCCATCTTAAGAAACCACTTTCTTTGCTCATACATAGAAGCTCCTAATCCCTTAAAGTTTTATCATTTCTTACATAATAAGACTTGAAAGTCAAAATTATTCCTTGATCAATGAGCTGCAGAATGGATGTTGTGTTAACAAGCATGAAAAAAAACACTAATCTCATTGTATATCTCAATTAGATCTCTTGAGTAATGAGGTGCATTGTCAATGAGCAGTAATATTTTGAAAGGAATCTTTTTTCTGAGCAGTAGGTCTCAACAGTGAGCTTAAAATATTTAGTAAACCATGTTGTAAACAGATGTGCTATCATCCAGGCTTTGTAGTTTCATTTACAGAACACAGAGAGAGTAGATTTGGCATAATTCTTAAGGGCTCTAAGATT
Source organism: Mesoplodon densirostris (assembly GCF_025265405.1). Lineage (NCBI taxonomy): Eukaryota > Metazoa > Chordata > Mammalia > Artiodactyla > Ziphiidae > Mesoplodon > Mesoplodon densirostris. Next base: position 17,669,840 of record NC_082665.1, read on the forward strand.
TGGGGAATGGTAAATGAGCACTGGATTCAACTTACTGTCACCAGCTATATTAGCCCCTAACAAGAGAGCCATCTTGTCTTTTGAAGCTTTCAACTCAAGCATTTGCTTCTCCTTTCTAGCTATGAAAGTCTTAGATGGTATCTTCTTCCAGTAGAAGCCTGTTTCATTTACATTGACAAGCTGTTGTTTAGTGTAGGCACCTTCATTAATGGTCTTAACTAGATCTTCTGGATAACTTGCTTAGCTTCTACATCAGCCTCTGCTGCTTCACCTTGCACTTTGATTTAATGGAGATGGCTTCTTTTCTTAAACCTCATGAACTAACCTTTATTAAATTCAAGTTTTCTTTTGCAGCCTCCTCTCGTCTCTCAGCCTTCATAGAATTGAAGAGAGTTAGCACTTTCTCTGTATTAGGCTTTGGTTTAAGGCAATGTTGTGGCTGGTTTGACCTACCCAGACTACTCAAACTTCCTCCAAATCAGCAATAATACTGTTTTTCTTTCTTATTATTCGTGTGTTCACTGGAATAGCATTTTAATTTCCTTCTAGAATTTTTATTTTTTTTTGCATTTACAACTTGACTAACTGTTTGGCACAAGAGGCCTAGCTCTTTTCCTATCTCAGTTTTCAACATGCCTTCCTCACTAAGTTTAATCATTTCTAGCTTTTGATTTAAAGTAAGAGATACCTGACTCTTTCTTTCACTTGAACACTCAGAGGATGTTGTAGAGTTATTAATTGGGTTAATTTCAATATTGTTGTGTCTCAAGGAATAAGGAACCTGAGGAGAGAGGGAGAGGCAGAGAATGACTGGTCGGTTTAGCAGTCAAAACACACACAACATTTGTCCATAAGTTCACCTGTCTCACATGTGTGGGATTCATGGCTTTCCCAAAACAATGACAATAATAACATCAAAGATTATGATCATAGATCATCAAAACAAATATAATAATTTTAAAAACCTGAAATATTGGAAGAATTACCAAAATGTAACTAAGAGATATGAAGTGAGCAAATGTTGTTGGAAAAATAGCATAGATAGACTTGGTAGATGCAGTGTTGGCACAAACTTTCAATTTGTAAAAAAAAATGCAATATCTGCGAAGTGCAATAAAGCAAAGCACAGTAAAACAAGAAAACGAAGTATGTCTGTATTTACTTTTTAGTTCCATCTGTGCAGTAAAGTTTTTCTTTTCTTCTCTAACCCAATCCTCCATCAACACATTATACTTATTTTAACTCTCCTGTGTCTCTCCTATGCCATGAGGTGTCTGTAGCAGAGAACTGAGGATTATATTTGTTGACTAGGTGGATTTTATATTCAGTACAATTTAAATGTATACTGTGACTTTCAAAATGTTCAGTGCAATTAGATCCAGGTAAAGGTAATTTCATTAAGATAATTGGTGCTAATGTTTGTTTTTACATTTACCTTTCCATTTATTATAAAATGTTTACATTTTATGTTCACCTATTAGATGTAAGATGAAGTTGTATAAGTTTGGCATTAAATTTTAGAGAAAAAATCAGGAACTCTGATTTGAAAGACAGATTTTTAAATGCTAGTTGTTTAATCTTAACTTTCTCTTAAAAGCATGATCAATATATGAATTTTGGCTAAATTCTTATTTAAAGAACATTTATTTATATTCTACATCTAAGTTTTCTTTCATTAAGATGTATTTTTTATATTGATTCTACTCTCTTTTCTTCAAGTTAATGTTATTTTAGTCAAAATCACATTCCTTTTGACAATAAGTAATTTCTCATTGATACTTTCAGTGTGGAAATCACGAGACAAAAATTTTTAAATGCTTAACCTTTCTTAATGATTCAACAGATTATTCATTGGGGAAAAAACACTTTAAAAGACATTCCTCAAGAATTATATCATTTTTGAAGGAAGGATCTATGACCAAAGACATCCCATGATTCTCAAAGGGAGGTGGAAAGAAAATGTGATAGGAGTGGCTTGGAAAGAAAGAATTTTCCAAGGAATAAAGAAATAGTCACACTGCTAAAGAATTGTTTTATTGGTTGATGCTCCTGTGTCTATTTATTGTCATTTGTGTGTTTCAGGTGTTAGAACACTATGTATTTCTACTCAATCTTTGGAAAACACACACACATGCACACACACACACACACACACTTTTTACTATTTTTTAAATAAATCATACAGAGAAACTAGTTCTTTTTCCAGTGTATGTAGCCTAATTGCAGAAGAAACATAATGGGATTCAAAATAATCGCAGTTATATATCCTGTGGTGAGAAAATTTCAACAAAACGAGGTAAATCTAATTTTGCAAAGGTTAGAATTTGCTATTAAAGCCAGGTAAAAATTATAAAGTCAACATGTTTGATCAGCCGACTCCTTCAAAGTGTGTCAGCATTTCACTTGGTTTGGAATGGGCCTGAAAAGCCATTTTGATTGTGTGGGAATGATTATTTGCAAATAAATTTATTTCTACACATGAATAACAGAACACAAAATTCTGAAAGTTACTCACTTCAAAATACCCCATTATCAAGAAATGGTTCTTAGGCAGTATCAGGTAATGTATAATAATAGTTACAAAGACCATAAGTAGACTTGTGTTACAAAAAATTAAAGGATTTAGGGAAATTTTTGATTAAAGATCTATTGGTTTTAATCAGCTGCCTATCTCATCTTCTTTATGACTGTGAGATGGAGGGTTAATATCAATTGAAAATTAAACAACCTTGAAGTCATACAATGAAGGTGCCAGATGTTAAAGCATTTTGCTCAAGCTGGAATAGGTAAGTAAAGGCTAAGCTTACATATTTTACCAACTAGACAAAAACCACAACAGCTGTGAATGAAACATTATTCACACATTTGAGGTTCTGCCATTCATTCTTTAACAATGTGGAGTTTTCCACTTGTGTAAGCTTGTTTTGTTTTGTTGGTGTTTTTACCCAGGAGACAATTTGACTCACTGATGAAATATTCTAGCTATACAGAGCCTTCTTCATAGGAGCCTTCTTAGGAAAATTAGTATATCCAAATAAAAGAAACTGATGTCATTCAATGATACCAACAAGTCCGTTGTTAGGTTGAGGATGACTGATTGTATCTACTGTAACATTCCAAGAACTCCAAGAACTTTAGGGGGAATGTGAATAATTTTCAATAGCCAGGAAAAGTTAAACTGTATGAGGTGTTATTCTACAGAGTTAATCAGTAATAGAGTGCAAGATTTTCAATTGATACGTATGTTCTATATTTACAGTTTTTCTCACACTGGAGATTGCAGAACTATAGAAAAGAAGATGTTATAAATGTCATAAAGAGAAGAAAACCAAATAAAGAAAATATTTTAGAGCTAGACCATTGCTTAAAACTTATGGGTTTTAGTATTACCAACTGGTTTCAAACATTAATCACTCTACCTATGATCCTTAAAATGATATAAAATTTGATTTACCAGTTGATCTATTACTAGTAATGCTATCTTTCAATCCTTAAATTATGATAAACCTTTTTAAACTTATCATGTAAGAGAAAAATTTAAAGGTGTTCATTACTCAGTGATGTCAAGTAATCAAAAGGAATCATCAAGAAAAATCTTATGATTCCTCTAGAATCTTAGTATATTTATTTTAACCAATTATTTATCAATACACTGACTTCTAGTAGATTGATAGGAAGGTTATTTAAAGCATTAGTTCCAAGACTGGTACATGAGACCATGGAAGAATATATCACTTCCCCTATGTTACACAATTTTACATATTTAGCATCAAGAAATGCTCTACTCTTTGAATGTGTGACCCACAAACCCAGATGGGAAGACTATTAGACTCTAGTAGGTAGGTTAAAGCTGTGGAGTGAGGCAAAGACATGACTTGGCATTAGGCTTCTTGCTGTTTGTTTTCATTCCTTACCTGCTTCCTGCATGTTAGTTCTCTTAGCCAATCAGCATTTTCTGCTGCTTTGGGCTTTCTCATTGTGTTCTGTGTTAGTGTCTTAGACCTGCCATTAAAAAGTATCATAAAATGAGTGGATTAAAAGAACAGAAATGTATTCTCTCACTGTTGTGGAGGGCAGAAGTCTGAAATCAAGGTGTTGGCAGGACCATACCCCTTCCAAAAGCTTTAAGAGAGAATCCTGCCTTGCCTGTTCCATATTCTGGTGGGTCCTGACATTCCTTGGTTGTGGTAGCATAACTTTAATCTCTGTCTCCAACTTCTTGCAGTCTCCATCCTAAATCCCTGTGTTTCTGTGTCCTCTCCTCGTCTTATAAAGTCACCAGTCTTTGGATTTAGGGCTCATGCTAAGCACAGAATGATTTCATCACAAGATCCTTAACTAATTACATTTGAAAGTATGTTTTTTTCCCAATAAGATCACATGAGATTCTGATGAACTTGAATTTTGGGGGAACACTATTCAATTCTTCAACATGTTATTAATTGTTTTCTTCTCAGTTACTTAGAATTAATTCAGCAGAATTCTCAGGATCTTTTGTGTAGCTCCAAGTCTTTGTGGAAAATCAACAATCCACTTTTGGCAAAAGACTGTACAGAGGTACCATTTTCATTTCTCAGGAGAAATAAAATAAACACTTTTATTTATGCCACCCACACCACTGTTGGGATATTAAGCTGTGCCTGTAGCTGGTATTTGGATTTCACATCCTGAGAATTCTTATTGCATGATGGAATGTGCCAGTTGTCAGGCCTGCAGAATTGTAGCTCCTAGTGCAGCAGCTGCATCTTGATGTGTTCACCCAACTGGACGAAGGGCTCAAGAGCAGAAATTCTTAGCTGCTTCCAAGATAGACTAAAGGAAGGAATCAACATAGTTGGACACAAACATCTGCTCCTGCTGAAAGCAGTGAAATGAGTGTGTGACTTGGCAGGGCATTTGTGTTTGTGCAATGGTAGAAGGGTGATGACTTAAAGCACCCCTAGAAAATAGAGGCAGAAACAGTTTATGTGGTAACACTGTGGGCAGGGGTGCAATTCTAGGTTACAAAGGTTTGAGGGAAAAAAAATCACATTCAAGGTGGCATGTTACTAAGCTGGCCGCAAGAAACGCAGATGTTTGCTGAGTGTTGCTCAGTCAGTGGAAAGGCAAATTGAAATATTTTCCCCAAGATGACTCTTTGAGGATGAGGGAGGATGTGAGTAAATGTGAAGAAATTATATGTTGGCTCCTCCATTTCTCCTGACTCTCAGTGACCATATTTTATCCCAATAGTCTGAAACCCCAACACTGCTGCACTGTGTTACCTAGTTCCCCTGAGAGTAAATGGGGAGGCCAGAGTCTCCCTGAGTTCTGGAAGCTTTGCACTGGGCACTGGAGTTCCTACATCTTCCACCACAGTGGGTAAAAATGATACAGTGCTCTGTCTAACCCATGCCATAGAGGGGCTGAGATAGCCAGTGGTGTTATGAGATGAAACATGGACACTGATGAGACTCTACATTGAACAAGTAGAAGAGGCCTGGGCAGAACAGGCAGGATTGAGCAAATACCTTAGAAAGTACCACCACCCAAGGATAATAAATAAGGGGCAACTTCTAGTCAACTGCTCAATCCTTATAGAAAACAGTAGGGCTTGCCATATGCAAGATAACTCTCCAGATTCATGCTCTATGAACCAGAATTGGTCCAGCAGGTCTAGTTACCAACTCAGCCCAAGTCATTACTTTGAATGAAATTTTACACAGTTTACTAGATCTTATTACTGGAGTACCTTTAACAAGAAACTTCTTCCTTAGAACCCAGCAAAGGCCCTTCTAATCAGATAGTGCATGGCTTAGTCAATTTGGGCTGCTATAAGAAATTAATGTACCATGGGTGGCTTAAATAATAAATATTTATTTTTCATAATTCTGGCAGCAGGATGTCTGAGATCAGGGTGCCAGCATGCTTGGGTTTTTGGTAATGACCTTCCTCCCAGTTCACAGATAGCTAGCCTCTCACTGTATCTTCACATGGCAGGGAGATAGAGAGAGAGAGAGAGACAGTGAGAAAGTGATATAAAGAGAGAGAGCTCTCTTGCCTCTACTTATAAGATCACTAATTCCATCATAAAGCCTCCACCCTCATGACCTTATTACCTCTTAAAGGCTCCATCTTCATATACCATTACACTTGAGTATTAGGGGTTCAACATGTAAATCTGGGGAGGACTCAAACATTCAGTTCATAGTAGTAGTCTCTAGCATCCATGCCCATGTTTCCTTTGGTCATCAGTGTCTCCTGGAACTGCTACCTCTATAATACACAGACTTCATCTCCATCTATTATTTTTTCCATTGTCCTTAACCTTTTCTCCTTCTGATTCACAGCTGTGGTGTACACAACCATCATAGATTGGAAGAGAATAGGATCCATGATGACTAAATACAACATAGTATCCTGTAGTGGATCTTAAAACAGAAAAAAAGAAAGACATTAATGAAACAAACAAACAAAAACGTGGTGAAATCCAAATAAAGACTGTAGTTTAATTAATAGTGTTGTACCAATGTTTATTTCTTAGTTTTGATTAATGTAAGATGTCAACATAAGGGAAGTAGGTGAAGAAAAAATAGAAACTCTCTGCTCTATGAAACTCTCCTGTAAATCTAGTTATTTAAAAATTTTTAAAAAAACAAAGCTAAACAAAACAAAAAACACTTTATTAGTTTATTATGGCTGTTGTAACAAATGGCCACATGCTTAGTGGCTTAAAATAACAGAATTATTTTTTCTCACAGTTTTTGAGGCCATAAGTCTGAAACAAAGTGTTGTACAAACTGTATTTCCTTTGTATGTTCTAGGGGAAACTCTGTTCTTTGTCTCTTCTAGCTTCTGGTTGTTTCTTGACTTGTGACCACATCAGTCCAATCTCTGCATCTGTCCTCCAACTGCCTTCTCATCTTCTACTTGTGTGTCTCCCCTGTGTGTCCCCTACAAGGATACTTGCCATTGGATTTTTAGATTTTGGAGCCACCTATGTAATTCAAGAAGATATCCTCATTTTAAGTTCCTTTACTTAATTACATATGCAAATACAATTTCTCCAAATAAGGTAACATTCATGGATCCTGGGAGGCCACCATTCAAATCAGTACAACTCCCTACCCCATTGTGGCTGGAGTTAAATAAATCAATGGTAGAGTCATCTTTTAAAAAATGTTGTTCTCTGATGAGAATTATTGGTCCAAGGTTAAGCATATGAGTCAATAAGAATCCTTTTCTTGGCTTCCCATACTCCCTGCTCAGTGGAGAAAGCTTATGGAGAAAAGAATCAAGCTGACAGCCAGTGAGAGGTAGAAATGAGAGATGGAGAGAGACAGAGATCTGATGATGTTTAAGTATTTGGTTGCTGGTATCCCTACGTTTAGCTTCCATCTGTCTTCCTCATCAGTTTGTTATGTGAGATTTGAGCCAATAGGTAACTCATAATTTTTAGTGGGTCTTGGGCATTTCCACTATGAGACCTGATTGATGAATATATATTTTGAAGGACAGTGTCAAAGCAGATGATATATTTCTCAGTTAAAAAGTTGCCTCAGGGGCTTCCCTGGTCCCACATGTCGTGGAGCGGCTGGGCCCATGAGCCATGGCCACTAAGCCTGCGTGTCCGGAGCCTATGCTCCGCAACGGGAGAGACCACAACAGTGAGAGGCCCACGTACAGCAAAAAAAAAAAAAAAAAAAAAACCTGCCTCAAATTGGAAGTACAACTGGAAAATACACCTGGTAGATATGTCCATGCCCTGTGCCATATTTATTCTAGGAGCTAAAGGTCCTTGGAATATACATGAAAAATATATTTCATGATGAGAGTGTATTTGATGTTCAACTTCCCTTGATACTTTTCTAAAGATTTAAAAGAAATTACTAGATTTTCCAGGTTTATCACAGCTTCTATGAACAATAATAAGAGGCTTCTACCTGATTCCATCAACTTGAGTATCTGTACCAACTGAGACAACTAAAACTTGTGCTTCAAAATCTTATGGTAATATCTTAGATTGAGTCTTCCCTGGCCAGTCCCTGTACATTCAAATAAAGACTTATTTTCAGGACAGACTCTAGGAAATCTCCTGGACTCTGAGCACTGAGCTCTTGGAATGCTTTGTTTGATAAAGATGTTTTTGCATGCCTAAGGTCTTGTACCATGCTCTACCTGTTTGAGTAGACAGTTTATGAGGTCAGTGTGATTTATGGTGAATACCTGTTTTTTTTCTCTGAGTTGTGAAGCTTGATATGAGAACTTTAGGTCTACATGATTGAACCCCAATAAAAACCCTGGACAGCAAAATTTAGGTTAGCTTCCCTGATTGCCAAAACTCCATGCATGTTGTCAAGCACCATTGTTGTGGAAATAAAGTATGTCTTCTGTGATTCCACAAAGAGGCATCACATGAAATCTTGCACCTGATTTCTCCTTGACTTCACCCTTTGACTTTTCCCTTTGCTGGTTTTACTTTGCATCTTTTTATTATAATAAACCATAAACATTTGTATAACAATTTCTGAGTCCTCTGAGTCCTTCTAATGAATCATCAAGTCTGGATGTGGCCTTTGGAATCCCAAACACAAAACCCAAACTGGGGAAACTAGTCTTTTACATAGAATTAGACAAGATTAAATTCTAATGGTGGCATTGAATTTGCAATGATCCTTTCATTTTTCAGCCACCAGTTATAAGAAATCTTCATAGCATTTTGGTCAAGGTTGAAGTACCTGAATGAAATTCTAATGTACTTGCTAAATTTTGATCTTTATGCACCCAAATGGTGGGCCTTCTTACATTGCTTTCAGCAACATCTCCTTTAAGGATATACTTTTGAAGGATGAGATACAGATTCCACAGTTGTAACCTGTCCAACAGATCATGCATAGAATGAAAAACTTTCTGCCTGGCATAGCAAGGATTCTGAACACCCATAAACTCTCAAATGTTCCTAGAAGTTACCAATTACATTACTTATATCACATGACCCTTCTCCCACATGTCACACACATACAATTTTTCTAATTTCCTTTCTTCCTTCTTCTTGCTATCATCTCTGCCAAGAAATAAGTTCAGAAGCAGGTAGAGATTTGAGTAAAACTAAAGTCTTGAGAATAATTTTCTCTAGAATTCAAAGTACCATTATCCTCCTCTCCAAATTCTGGTTCACTTTAACATTGCACTATCAAAATAAATAAACAAACCTTTAGTGAGTCCTTCAGCTTTACTGAAATCCAATCTTGGATAAGGGGAAGAAGCACCATTTGTGATTGAAATCAAGAATCACTGCTGCTTCTCATATTTAGAAACATCTACTTGAGAGGTTCTGTGGCAGTCTAACCTCTGCAATCAGATTTTTGGACAACTAGAAAGTCTAACCTGCATGGAGTTATCACTTTTGTTCCTTCTTTAAAACATAGGTTCCTTTTTGACACCACACTGAGTAGCAGAAGATATCAAAGAGATCTTGTCGGGTCTCATCGTCAACTGCAGTTATGGAGCCAAAGTTGGATTAACTCAGTTGAACTAGCATGAGGAAGAAGTCACTTGTTATCCACCAGAGTATTTCCTCAAGATTAAGAGCTATACATGGGTGCTCCCAAGCGTGCCAAGTACAACAGAACTAGGTCTTATTCATCCAGAATGAATAGTTATGCACTGTGGTTAGACAATTTCAACTTCAAGTTTTGATTCCTGAATATAGGAGATGCATTACCCTCTTTGTTTCTCAAATATTAGGCATGTTCTTAAGTTCCTTTGCTTACTTGTAATTACTGATATGAACAATATATGGGATGCTTCAAGTCAAGAAATAATTTTTTAACATTTGGACTTAGTGAAAAGTCCTTATGGATATAATTTTTGGTCAAAATCTGGATTAAGAGTAAGCAACATATTTAGGTAAAAGTCAATCATATGAGAAAGTCAAATAATTAAACTGATGAAAATATGTCTCAAGAATGTAAAACTAAGATAGGAATAGATTTACTAAAACAAGCTTCACAGTCTTGCATATGTGCAGGTGCTTATTTCCATCCATATTACCTGTAAGAGGCACAGTAACTCTGGTTATATTAAAAATTGAAGATTCTTTTCTCTAGTTTGACAATCATGGCTGTAGTGACTGCTTCTCCCAAACAGATTTTCCTATAGTTTTTAGTTCCTGCTCTTTCAGACCTTTTGCACACTGTATTCTTTTCCCCAGCCACTGGACCTTTGAGAGGCCCATTCCCTTTGGGGTTTAGGTCTTGCCTATGTGCAGTTGTGGAAGGTTGAAGCACACTTGTCAACTTTACTTTCAAGGTTTTCTATATGCATCCATCTGTGTTCTGCCCCCATCCTGTTCTGGATATCTAACTTCTAGACATTCACCCAACTCTTCCCAGTCATTCCCTTCCCAACTGAGAGAGAATTCCAGAACCTTCTCTTTCCAACTAGTGCTCTCTCTGCTCTTAGTGAAAATCTCTTCTCATTGACCAGACAAGCTAGAAAGAGTCTGACATTTAGTTTAATTTACATTGATATGTACTTATAAATATTTATTATACTTATATTTATTTTGTTTAAACAAAAGTTTTAATATATGTGTACTGTTTAATTTATGTAAATGTATCCATCTAGAGATATTTATATATTAATAGAGTAAATTGCCTTTACTTACATTGATGTTCCTCAAAGTAGTCTGTACATCATGGATACCTGGGGAATTTTTTTTAAACTATCAATGCCTAGATCTCACCCTTAGAAATTCTGATATAATTGGTGTAGGGTGTGGCCTGGACATGTGCCTTGTATAAAAATTATCTTAGTGAGTCTGATGTGTAGTTAGCATTGAGAACACACAACTGCCCTAAAGAAATATGTCTCTCTAAATGGATTTTCTAAGCACCAGCCTAGGCACCTATCCTTTCATTTAAAGAACCTCTGTGGCTTTTCAAAATAATTTAGAAAGTTGCCTCTTCTAGCAACACAGAAGATGAGCTGTACTGGGACTCTCCCGATTGATTTCCTTCTGTTTCTTTTTTCTACTTTGAGATCGATGCCAAACGAATCACTGCTGTAACCAAAACTGCTACATTTAGCTTTTCTGCAATCCCATCACTATATGAAACAGATTTAAATAAAACTTCCAAGAAAGTATAGACAAACTTCTCAGATCAAGAATCTCTGCCTCTGTCATGTCTTACTTCTTGTCTCCAAGACTCAAATTTGGCTGATAACAGAGAAGGAACAAGAAAATTTTATCCTGTAACAGGATGCCTGCATGAGTTTCCTTTTAATATTTCAGATAATCAAGTTTACCTACATTGGAAAAAACAAACAAACAAAAATTATTCAAAGAACTTAACTTATTCATTAGTTTAACAAATATTTATTAAGCAACTATTATGAACCAACTATATTTGGTGCTGGAAAGAGTGGCAGCAATAAAGACACAGCCCCTGATCTCAGGGAGCTTACAGCCCAGTGGTGGAGGGTGGCCATCTGGGTGGGAGGAGGTCAACATTCAACAAATAGGTAAGTATTTCAAAGTAAGTGTGATAAGTATTAGGAGAAACATAGGAAGTTGTTAGAGGGAGGTGATCAGGAAAATACTTATTTGAGGAAATGACATTTAAATTGAGAACCTATGGGTGAGTATGGGGCAGAGGGCAGTATGGTGGGGAGGGGAGAATCACAGAAAAAATAGAAGATGTTTGGATTTGAAGGTGGGAACGAGCTTGGTGATCAAAGGTAATATATGGTAAAAAAAATATCTAAAAGCAATGTGATTGTAACAAAGTAAACACAGAGAGGGCTGGTGAAAGATGTGGCTGGAGAACCAAGCCAAGGCTGGAACACACAGAGCCTTAGAGGGCTCATTAAAAGTTATGCATCTTAGTCTAAGAGTAATTAGAATTAACTACAGTTTTTATATAAAAGATGACACACTTCAGTGAAAATAAAAGATTTTTAAAGGTCATTTATTTATTCCTTCCTTCCTTCCTTCATTCATATTTTACTCAAATATCACTTTCTCAAAGAGGATTGTGCTGGTTCCTCTATGTAATACAACAACCTGTTTCTACCCTTACTCTAACCCTCCCAAATGCCCTAACTCCACTGCATTTTTTTCTGCCTCACACCAATCAAATGATTTACTTATTCTGTTTTCTGTCTGTTGCCACTCCTAGTCACTAATGCAGGCGCTGATACAAGTATCAGAGATTTACTGGTGTTTGCAGCTGTGTTACAAGCAGCTTCTTAGGGGCACCTTGTCCATGGGAGAAAATGTGCTTGATAATTATTTACCCAAGACATGAATTTCCCTCTTGGCTAAATCACGTATTAAACTTTTAACCTTTCTCACAAATTCACACTAGACAGTTTAAACTTAATTGAGTAGTACATAAAATAAGCTGTATTTTTTCCCCCTTTAGATTTTTTCCAGTGAAAAATCTTGGCATTTGTAGCTTTGTAACAGACATGGCTACATTCTCAGGAGAGAGGTCATGGACCAAATATTCTCATTCAAGAAGATATTTTCTTTAGATCAGACTCAAGAGGTACAATATTGGCAAGTCAGCATGTGTGATATTCTTCTGGGCCTGTTCTCACATATATCCATTTCTGTTCACAGTCCACAGCATGAACTTCACATTTATAGGAGGTATTTTTTTAAGTTCACATAGTGACCCCTCAGATATGTACTTGAGCTCAATCTGCCTATAGCTTCTGTAGCAGAAACACGAATATTTTTTAACTCCTGAGATATCAGAACTGTCATTGCCCAGAAAATGGCAGGCTTGCATTTCTAAAAGGACACTGACCTTTTCTTCAAAGGGTTAGAAATGTTGACCAGTAGAGGGCAGCTGCAACTCTTCAAAACTGGCTCTATGTTCTGACCATCAGGAGACACATGCTTCACTCATTTACAAAGAAGTTATTATTGCTTCTAGCTTATGTTTATTCCTTTTCTAATTATACAAGATTATTGATTTTTATACATGAATAATACATAATAAAAATAATTAGGTATGCAGAAAGAGAAAAAGAAAATCACTGATATCACCATTATCCTGAGACAGCATAACAACTATTAATAGTGATGTATTCCAATTATACATGCATATAACTTTCATTAATTTTCCAAAAATGAGATCATAGAGTGAACACTAACAATATCTTTTAAAAATAGAATAAATATACACACTGATAGGACGATGTCAAAGGGACAGAGGAACCAACTGAAAAAGCTCTCAGTGTCCAAAGATGAAACATCTTAGGAAATAAAATAAAGCAGTATTGGACCACAATACAAGGTATAAAATAAACATCTGAGTCCACATGGATAGCAACAATGATTGAATAAATTAATAAATATAGAGAAAAGACAAATTTCCTTTGCAGAAAAATCCCAAATATTTGGAATATTTTCTCACTTCTTAAGTGTGAGCTGTGCACAATGACTTTCTTCTAAAGAGTACAGTTTAAGAAGAAAGGAAAAAGAGTACCTTTACAGTGGAGAAATCTGACATATACTACCTTAGCTAGGTTATCAAGGTCGAAATAAAAAAATCATGTTGATAGTATGTACCCTAGATATGTCTGATGCCCTTTACATTTGTGATTGTCCTCCTAGAGCTTAATAACCTAGAGGAAATGAAGACCTGAAAAGACCAAAGGAAAATTTCAAATTGGCTGTGTTTATTGAGTAATTAAGTATTGGAGAGAGGGCTAAGGCAGTTGAAGTCTCTCAGAAGAAAGTTGACAATGGACATCTGGATGCAAGCAGATTGACTCTATCGACTTGTGAATGGAATGCACAATCACATGCACATAAATGTTGGCTGTGATATATACAAACACCAGATTCCCTGGGAGACAATGCTAAACCCATTTGATGGATAGAGTATTGTAATGTTCTAAGATATCACCCGAGTCATGTAATATCAATAATCTTGTTGTAAAAGATATACAGTAAAAAGTAGATATAAGTGAAAAAAGTCATGGATTTTCAAATTAGAAAAACCTGGAGTCAAAATCCAACTCTGCTGTTGTAACTTTGGGCAAGAAAGTGAATATACAAAGTGGAATAACACAAATTTCAGAGTTGTTATGAGAACTGATGATATTATGCAGAGAATTATAAGAAATCAAATTTCCCTCCTAAAATTAGAACCAGAGAATAAATCACTATAATTATTATTATCTGTTAGGAATGACAAAAGGAATCTGTTTCTGGTTTCTATTAATATGGGATGATGAAAGATAATCTGTATCTCCAAGCCACCCTTCTACTATGGGTGATATTTGTATGTTGGTCCCAAATTTAATAATCTTACTTTAAATTCTCTGGTTACTGAAATATCTCTTCTATCATAAAAAATTATTAAGGCTTCAGAGGATATCAACAGTAGTCTTCTGGGCCTTATGGCAAAGAACAGAAAAAAATATCCTTCTAAGCTTTTGAAGGATTTTTTTTAATGACTATCTTTTATCTAGCCAATATCTGAAACCCTAGTTAAGTAAGCAAACATTTTCTATAGCTAAACCAGATTATTTAAAATAACATGGACTTCTTGGTCACTATGCCAAAATATCCATTCACAAGTGGCAGATATTCTACAACCTGACCACAACTGACCTGGCAGCAGGAGCATGATTGAGTGTGGTAGGTTCACATGTACAACCAAAGGTGATGAGAAAAAGAAACCCTGAGAAAAGTGTAATGGGAAATATCCAATCAGGTTACTTCTCAAGTAGGGTGATACCCTTAGGCTGATGCAAACTTTCTATCTGCTATAGTAGAATTCATTGTGTGCAGCCTATACCCTAGAGTCATTCTATTATATTTCTATAAGTATGTGCAGAGTTGATGTGATACTATTCATCATGGGAAATGGGTAACTATTTCCAAAATTAATCTGGGAATTTGTTGTAGCCAGTAATGATTTCCAAATCATATTGGAAGAAATATGTCCTTAGGAGATGATAGAAGACTCTGGAGAAAATAAAATATAGGGACTAAAAACAGGTCAGTGGTGGCAGAGTTTGGAGAAGTGTGGAGGGGCTTAATTATAAAAGCTATTGCAAGAAGATTTTGAGGGTGATGGAACTCCTCTGTGTGGATTTTTGGTGGCCGATATATTGCTGTATGTATTTGTTGAAACAAACAAGAATGTACACCACAAAGGGTAATTATTACTGTATGTAAATATTGGAAATATATCAGTCAGCCTATGGAGGAAAGATGGCATGCAGATTGTGACAAATGAACCAAACTGTATTACAAGTGAATCACATAACTACACAAAAGTGGATGGGGAAGAAAGAAGACCTTCATGACAACTTTGGAAAATAGTATTTTGATTGAATATCATGTGGGTAAAGGTAAAATAAGCTACACAACACTATATTCTAGTTGGTAATGTATTAGCAATTTTTAAGCTACTTTATTTGTATACAATGGTTGAAAAAATAAGTAAATATGCTGTTAATAATGACAACCAGGTTTCTCAAGAAGTTATAAATAAAACAGATGAAAGTTTAAAATGAACCCTGTGGTGTGAGAATGAATTATGTATGTGCATGTGTGTGTGTGAATGTATGTATTTAATATACATGCATATATTTCCTGTCACTGTTCACTAAGGGCTATTAAAAACAGTGACACCCCACTAGCAACAAGTACACTTACCACCCAGTTCTTGGTTTCTAATAGCATTTTTAACAAAAGGAATGAGAACTTCATGGAGACATGGATGATTTTAGGGCTTTGGTAAGGAAATTATACAATGATCCTGGAGTATCTTGTGGTGCTAGAGGTTGAGGAAGTGCTCAAAACAAACAAACAAGGAAACAAAAAAAGGGTAGCATCATGCCAAAAGGGCACATGAGCCAAACTGAAAGACCAAGCTGATAGAAGTTTTGTTGCTCAAGCTGAACAACATTAATGACAAAAACAAAATGAAAAATAGTTCAAAGAATATAGCAATCATACATGATTCCATGCTGATATAAAGAAAACTGAATAAAGAAATAATAAGGGAAAAGGAACACCTCTTTTTTACAAAATAATTCTAACTAATAATTGTAGAAGAAGTGGATAAAATAGAAAACCACTATTAAAACACTACCATTGCAGACAACATCTACCCATGGATAATGAAATTGGTGGGCAAAAGTGTAAGGGAGAACAAAATACCTACATAGACTCAAAGAATTTTTTCCAAATATTTAGTAAGTACAACGGGAAACATAATGATTTTAATTGTAGAACCTTAGCAAATATAATTTTAACCAAGTAATTGAAATTAACATCCCTGTACTGTAATACATATTAACATTATGTATCCACTGATGTGATGCAGAAGGAAAGGCGTATTACCTCCATAGTATCTTTCTCAATAATGCATGATGTCAGCATAATAATGAGAAAATATAAGGGAGGTGCAAATTGATAGACATTTTATAAAATAACTGACCAATACTAATTAAAAGTTTCAAGGTCATGAAAGACAAGAAAACACTAGGGGACTGTCATAGATTGAAAGCACATAGGAGAAATAAATAAATACAAGTCTAGATTGGAGCCAAGAACAAAAAAGGACTATTAGTGGGAAAACTGGTGAAATCCAAATAAATCTGTAGTTTAGTTAATGTAAATGCACCAAAGTTATGTTCCTTGTTTTAACAATTGGATGATCATGTAACATATTAACGTAAGGGGAAGCTCGGTAATATATATACCAGACTTCTTTGTACTGGTTTTGTAAATCTTTTGAAAATCTAAAATTATCTCAGAATAAATAATTAAAAATATTTAAGTCCATATTACTGGCATTTTAATTATTATTTTAAGAAGACAAGTGTTACAAAAACCTTTGTAATAATGATGTGAACTTAGTAGAGTATCTTGGCAACTGTATTGAACATGAACTAGGCTTCAAGAGAATTCTTAAAAAGTATACTTTTAATTTCTTTTCCCAATTTCTTTACTAGGATAAGGAGAGCAAAAATAACAATAAAGTTATAAAAGGGTAATGGCAATTTAAAAATATATTGTTAGTAATATATTCAACTAACTATGCAAATGATATTCAGTACTACTCTCTCCCATGGATTTTGTACTTACAAAATACCAGGAACATTTGAAGTCACACCACAATAAACTTGTGTGATGAGGATGGTGGGGGAGAAACAGTTAATTTTTAAGGAGTCTAATGAAAAAAGAAATTGTACCTATGAATTACATCTCGTCTTGCTCTGGAGACATTTGAGTTCACTGTAATTATTAGAATGGCAATTTTCTTATATCCGTGTAACGAAAAATAGAAAATGGTTTTAGAAACAAGTCATATACTATTGCAGACATATTTAACAAACCTCCATGGAAGTATATTTTATTATGGTGTTGCTCTATTAGGACTTACACAGATCACTGTTAGATTACATCATGGAGCAGAAACAATTAAAACTGAACTTTTCATTCCAACTATTCAGTATATATACCTAGGGCACAATAAACTGCATTAGGAAGGTAGAGGGAAGAGTGCAAGGAGAGAAAGCAGCCAAGTACCAGAACAGAATGAAACATAGCAGTGGTTTTCAGCTTCAGATGGCTCAAAATCCATTTAAGACTCTAATAGAAAATATAGATCTTATAACCAACCTTCCCACTCCCCCCACCAACAAAATATACACAAGCTTATCCCATCAGAATTTTGCAAGAATTCAAAAGAGTTCAGAAACACCCTGAGACTGATCCTTGGAATTAGGTTGAAAAACTCTTGGTATAAAGAATGTTAGTATGTTATTAACATGTTAAATCAGCACTTTGGAAATATGCAATTTCACCATTTCACGAACATAGACAGTATGGCAATGTTTTGCATCAAATTTTAAGCTGTGAGTGTTACAGTATTTAAAAACGATACTCCAATAATCTAAAATGTTGATTCAGCTTGTCTGGCTTGCAAGATGGATGCTTCATCTTCATAATTCTTCTCACTACCAAGTTGGTGCTTGACATAGAGATCCACCATCCCTAAAAGAATAGAATTGCTTTGGACAAAGATATATCTGTTCTTTTGTTCTCCCATTGTATCCTCCATTTAAACTTTGGAATTTTTGATGTATTTCTAAAACTTATCCATGGTATGTGAACACTGTGGATATTTTAACTCCAAGTTTGGGAACAAAGATAACAAGCATATTATGGGCTTTGCAGATATCTCCACATCACTGACCTCTAATATTACTAAGAGATAATACAGGACTTTGGTGTAAAGGTCTATTTTGTGATTGATGATACTTAATTTTATTATAGTCTCTATGCTTCACTGATACTTGGTTACATAATTTTTTGTATAAATATGTGCTCTATAGCAAGACAATGCTTATAGTCAGGGTTTTCAGTGTAATGAAACTATACTTGTTGAGATTTGGCTGAACAACATACACAGTTAAGGCAATCACACATTTGTCAAACATTCTAAGATCCAAATACAGCAGACATTTCAGCATAGTTTGGTTTATGACTAGATTTTCCTTAGACTAGGAACACTGCAAGAATTCTCTGTTTTACTTTATGACCTAAAGAAGAGAGCTGATAAATATGAGATGTTTTGCCACAAGAGCCAAGGAGATTTTTTAATATGAATATCACAAAGAAATTAGGCTAGAAGAAAACATTTCTCTTTCCCTTTAATATTATTAAAACCACCTACTTAATGTTAAGTCCCTATAGTGTATCACAACATCACCATTCTAAAATATTACATATTTATTGGATCTTATTGTCTACTGATCAAGAATGTAATATTCAAACATGTAAAGTAACAAAACTTTTGATTGAGGAGCTATTAATTTGAACTGAGAAACAGACTGCAAAATCTGTAATAGTCCTCCTAGAGTTAATTAAAAATCATAAGTGGGGGCTTCCCTGGTGGTGCAGTGGTTGAGAGTCTGCCTGCCGATGCAGGGGACACGGGTTCGTGCCCTGGTCCGGGAAGACCCCACGTGCCGCAGAGCGGCTGGGCCTGTGAGCCACGGTCGCTGAGCCTGTGCGTCTGGAGCCTGTGCTCCGCAACGGGAGAGGCCACAACAGTGAGAGGCCCGTGTACTGCAAAAAAAAAAAAAAAATCATAAGTGGATTCTTTCAATAAAAAAATAATAATCTTTCAATATAGTACTTAGTGTGCAAGGGTATAGCTCATATTTTATAGGTAAAATGATCATAAATAAGAAAAAATTTAACTTGATTTTTGAAATACATACTGAAATCTGAAAATATAA
The DNA here is from genome assembly GCF_025265405.1 of Mesoplodon densirostris. NCBI lineage: Eukaryota > Metazoa > Chordata > Mammalia > Artiodactyla > Ziphiidae > Mesoplodon > Mesoplodon densirostris. The sequence continues at coordinate 17,689,106 of NC_082665.1, forward strand.
TACTTTGGGTTTCATTTTTAAATCAGTGAAAACCATGTCTTGAGCATTTTGATGGTTTTTTCTGGTTGAAAACCAGACATCTTTTTGTCACTTTATTTTTCACAAACAAAAAACCCTTTTACATACTTTCCTGACTTCACATAATGAGCTGGAAGATAGCCTGATGCATCTCTGTTCTTGAATTCTGAAAGTAATTACCAAAGATGAGTCACATGTCTTCCGTTTTGAAGTAAGATGGCATTTTAGACCCACTAGTAACCTGTTATTATATTTAGACTACACATTTTCAGATAAATATTAGATGATGGATTTGAATGCATAGTTCATTTTTTAAGAGGTGGATAGTCAAGTATGAAGTAATTTGAACACTGTTGGAGGATGATCGAAAGGATTTTAGAGTCTACCTTTTAATAGGACAGTACTAAAACTACAACAGTAATTGATGATGGAAGTAGAGTGCTCTTTAATAAGTGTAAGTCACATTAATAACTAAATCTGAATCAGACAAGAGATGAATGACATCTCCACCACTCTAGTGAGCAACTTACAAATAGAAAGGGTTACATAGGGATTAAGGAAATAAAATTATTCAAAGAGACAAAAGATATAAAGTTCATTCCAACAAAAAAATGTGTCCTTTTAAACAATTCAAAATGTCATAAACTCTACCTTTTTTCCAAAGTGAAGCAAAATTTATATTAAATGAATTTTTTTTGTTGTTATCAAAGGAGTTTCAAAAATTCAAGATTCACAAGAGAGCATAGTTACCAAGAATACATCCATTTGTCCTTGGAAATTAACCTAAATATTAATAAATAACAGAATATTATTCATTTTATTGGTTATTTGTCTGTTTTACATAGCATCTGATTTTTGGAGTGTGTGATAAAGGTGATTTTATTGTGTTGTACATTATTTTTCATAGTGGAGGAACACCACAAAGAGATGGTAAAGCCATGATAGGGCTGTCCTAAACTGAACAAGTTAGAAAGAAATACAAACTGGCAGTCAAAGACTGAATAAAGTGACATTTAAAGGACAATGCCAGATGTCCTGATGGGGACTGCTTTTTCTAAATGTACTTGAAAGTGGGAACTCTGCAAATATCCAAGAATAAAAACGAACCAGGGCAGAGTTGATATCAACATGTAAACATTTCAGCTCATAAATCTGAACAGCCAATGTACATGAGTGGGACTAACTTATATACACTCATAATCTAAACATAATAAGCTTTGTTCTTGGCATTTGGCTAATACTCATTTCTTCCACTTAGAGGGGTCTTTACAGCTTTCACCACAGCACCACAGGCTCTTCTCAAAAAGAGCTAGTAACTGAGAGGGGAGGCTCTAAATGGGATCAAAACTCAGAAAGTATCTGAAATAAACCTCAGGAGTGAAAGTAATTCCCTGGTTTTGATTCTATATTTGACCAGATGGATACAATTTTAGAAGTAGGATAAAGAAATTTTAAAATCTTTTATAAAAGTGGATGGACTCAATATTTTATTATGTCTTTAAACACTTTTAGTTGAACATGTTACTCTCAGAAACCAGAAGCAAATTTGATTTTATAAGTACAACTCTGCTGTGTCATTCATAAGCATTTGGTTAGGATGATCAGAATGCCAATCTGTGATCGCCTTCTCCTCTACCCACTTCTTTCCCTCCTCCCTTGTCTTCTTCTTTCTCTTTATTTTTTCTTTACTCTGAGAACAGCAGGCATGGCTTTCAACCTTGTAATCTCAGCTTCAATGGTGGGCTTCATGAGGCTCTGTTTATCTTGCTTATTTAATCATACTGTTCCGAAAATCCACATTGCTATAAAAGTAAGAATTTTTTTTATTCTCCCTCTGGAATACATAAATACACATGATAGAGAGAAAATTCCTTTAATGTCTGCTCTATCCATCTAGTTCAGGTCTGAACAACTTCAAACCTCTAACCTCACACGATTAAAAAGATGAGATATGAAAGAAAATTTCAATCCCCTGACATATGCTTATTACTAGTATCCAATGTCCCCCACATTCACTCATGATACCAATAAATTTTAGGGTGAACATAGATGGCCTAATTCACCAAGTCTTGACCCAAAGTAAAGATTTGATCCTTTAATTCATGTAGAGGACATGAGATAAGAAACCAGACAGAATAGAAGTCTTGTTAAATATATTTAGAAGACTAGAAGACAGAAACATGGACTAGGAATCACACAAACATGTACTGTTTTATCTCTTATTCTGATTATGACTGTATGGAAATTAGATTTTGGTTTCATCAGAATACGTATAAATTGAATCTAATATTATTTATTCACACCAAACAGATGAACATGTTAAAATGTTCAATGTCTCTAAAAATATTTGGATTTTCTTAAAATTTTCCCATATTTTGAAATTTCTGAACTCAGTGGAATGCAAACAAAACTTGCTTTATTTTTTCTCCCTCTATTAATTCCCATGGAGTTATGTCAAATCTCTTTTCTCTGTCCCTGGATGATAAGAACACAGGAGAGTCTTTGTGCTTTGGGGTCACATTCAGTAAAAAATACAAGTTTGCTTTTTGATAATTACCTTTTTCTTCAGGGATTTAAATTGCAGATCTAAATCAAAACTTCAAACATATCTAATTCAAGGCTTCTTCTCTCTCCTTTAGTTGAGGTCTAAGCATTAGCTAGTGAACTCACAGTGGAGGATGTGTTAAAACCCTGGGTTTTGTTTGTCTGTAGGTTTTGTTTTGTTGTCTGCTTCTCCTCTCCTGATATTCTGGATCCTCCTAAATTGAGAGAAAAAGAGAATGTTTAGAGGAAGAGGGCAAAATTCTTTACATCTAGGTTGGATTATTTGCAGATTTCCTGTCAATGTCTCCGAGTGTGGCAAGCACCCAAATGCTCTCTCTTCCAAGGGCAATGTTAATGGATTCTACAAAATTTTCCCTGTGCAGATGTACACACTGTTATTCCCTAATATTAACTCTCTGGTTAGTTCTTGTAACTCGCATTTAGCTTCGGGCCTCTGGAAAACTCCCTTTAGTTGGAGTCAGCTCAGGCAGCTAGCTCTCCTTGGTGAGATAGCATTAAATGATGCCAGTTACATGCCATGGCATTTGCTTAACCCACAAGAAACACATGAGTTCTTGCTAGAGTGTATTTACTTTATAGCTTATGGGATTGGCTGTGCACTGAACAAGTTGAGGGAATGACCCTACTGTTGTGTAACAGGGTGCTGCTTCTTGCCATGACAATCACTGGGAATGAAGGCAACTTCCTGTCATTTCGGGAAGCTCCAGAAAAATTTTCCACCTGGACCCTAGGGAGAACTAAGAACAAATAGTTATGTTCATGCATAATATAGAACCTCTTCTAAGGAATGAGGGGAGGTGGTAGGTTGCTTTTTAATCGATTTAAGGAAAGTTACATTTAAGTAAGTCCTGCATATTAGTATCTAGCTGTACATCTCTTTAGAATACAGTGGTGTGCTTCTCCAATATTCTTGCTCTTTCAGGACTTTGACAGCCAAAACTTTGATAAAAATAATAAAAACCCCATTTAGCACCCATCTATATTTATAAATTAATATTATAATTTTGGCAGAGTCTAGTTTTGCTGCATGTATTATGTTTTGTTTAAATCTACTTTATGAGTTTAAAGCTAATGCTTCAAATATTCTGTCACTAATTATGTTAGCTTCAAGCTTCAAGTGGATGTTTTTATCATATACCTTGAGAAAACCATAATTTAAAGAGTCATGTACCACAATGTTCACAGCATCATTATTTACAATAACCAGGACATGGAAGCAACCTAAGTGTTCATCAACAGATGAGTGTATAAAGAAGATGTGGCACATATATACAGTGGAATATTACTCAGCCATAAAAAGAAATGAAATTGAGTTATTTGTAGTGAGGTGGATGGACCTAGAGTCTGTCATACAGTGTGAAATAAGTCAGAAAGACAAAATCAAACACCGTATGCTAACACATGTATATGGAATCTAAAAAAAAAAAAAAGTGGTTCTGATGAACCTAGGGGCAAGACAGGAATAAAGACACAGACGTAGAGAATGGACTTCAGGACATGGGGAGGGGGAAGGGTAAGCAGGGACGAAGTGAGAGAGTAGCATTGGCATATAGACACTTCCACATGTAAAATAGATAGCTAGTGGGAAGCAGCTACAAGGCACAGGGAGATCAGCTCAGTGCTTTGTGACCACCTAGAGGGCTGGGATAGGAAGGGTAGGAGGGAGACACAAGAGGGAGGGGATATGGGGATATATGTATACATATAGCTGATTCACTTTGTTATACAGCAGAAACTAACACAACATTGCAAAGCAATTATACTCCAATAAAGATGTTAAAAAAATCTGAAAAATCTGTTCTTTTTCAGATTTTAAAAGTTTCATTTGATCCTACTTTGCATTTTTTATTATAGAAAGGTGTTGTTTTTTTAAACATCTTTTCTACATCTATTGAGATGACCACCTGTGTTTCAACCATTAGGTCTATTAATGTGGTGAACAACATTTATTCATGTTAAAAAATATATCAGTCAGGACTGCTGTCAGTTGCAAATAACCAGAAAACAAAATTAGCAAGTTAAGCAATTTTTTTTTCTCACATAAGCATAAACCAAGAGATGGCTAGTAGATGAAAGTGATTCATTTCTTAAACATGGAGTCAGGGATCCAGGCTTTTTTTTCACCTTTTCACTGTGCCATTTTTAGCTTACTGTGTTTCATTTTCATGCTTTTACCTAATAGTTCCAGGGTAGGTACTAGAGCTTCAGGCATCATGCCATCATTCAGGAAATGAAGAGATGGAAAAGGGTGACTTTGAAACCTCTATCCCTTTCCTTGAGAGAGAAACAGTTTCCTCTCAGATGCTCTAGTGGATTTGATAACATTTCATTGGATACAACTGCATCAAATGGCATCCTTGCAAGGGAAGATATGAAAGTGAAATTTAAAGGAGAAACTACTTACTGAATAAATAACATTTTTATTAGCAAGCAAGAAGAGAGGAATGGATATTAAGGAGGTATATAACTAGTCTACAAATCCATTCTTGAATTCTTAGGTTAAAACAAATTGGTTAGCATGGATTTTTATGTCAATATTGTTGATTTTTCTTGTATGTGGAATATTTAATTATTTTTCAGAAGTGAGATTGTCCTCACTTCTTTTTTTTTTTTTTTTTTTTTTTTTTTTGTGGTACGCAGGCCTCTCACTGTTGTGGTCTCTCCCATTGCAGAGCACAGGCTCCAGACATGCAGGCTCAGTGGCCATGGCTCACAGGCCTAGCCACTCTGCGGCATGTGGGATCTTCCTGGACCGGGGCACGAACCCGTGTCCCCTGGATCGGCAGGCAGACTCTCAACCACTGAGCCACCAGGGAAGCCCCATAGCACTCTTTCATTGAGTATGGATTGGGAGGAGAATATAAAGAGGACTACTGCTGTTCTTGGTCATATTTGACATATATTCATGACTGCAAAATAATCGCAAGGGCTCCTAATTTTCTGTTTTGTGACTTGGCATCTTGTAGGCCAGTGTATTCTCTGACTGCATTTTAACTTTTTCACTTTCTAAGCAATATTTGTCATAATAGATGATTCAACCTGTCCTTAAATATATGTTGAATTTTCACCTTTGCTTATTAATTTCCTTGAGGCTTAATTAAAAAAAAGTGTTTTTCTATTTGTTGACAGTTGAAATTGTATGCAGTTTTAAAGACCAAACTCAATGTTGCAGCTTTTCAAAACAGTCTTCTACTCTACCCTCTCTCTATGCTTATAACCTAAGATTTTTTCCAACTTGGGCTCTAGCCTTATAGCAGAAGAGATCAGTCTTGCCAAGGCATTCAATATTCCTTAGAATTGTACAACACTACAATTCTTTGTAAAACACCAGAAATGCCCTCTGGATCTCACATTTTGTCTTTAAGGGCTTAAATGTCCTCAGTTCTTCATTATTCCTCTGCAGGATATCAATGTAACTTGTTCCCTCCACACCCTTTAAATGCCTGAATCACTGCATCAGGAAGGAAGTTCTCTGCTCCTGGGGGTATTTTCCCAAGGTAATATTTCAGCATATTTTATAGAATTAGGAAATTTGTTTCCAACTTTTCAAGCTGGAAGATGAGTGATCCATTTGCAAAAAAAAAAAAAATATCTTACTAGCTGTCTGCTCACTTTTGCTTCCAAAAGCATTAATGCAGTTCTTCCAGGAAGCAGACTCCATGATGAAATGAGAAGTAAAAGAGATTTATCTTGTTCTGTTTGCTAACATTATTTTTGTAGACTCATACATGCTGCTGTATGCAGATATCACGGGTAAAATTTCTATGAAAAATCATGACTTGAGTTCATATGCCCACATTTCTGTTGGGGCTTTTCATTAGAATTGTTGTGTCTTAAGATCTGTGTATCTTCACCTTCAGTGGCTAATGTTAAAATATTTTCCAAAGTGGCTGTGCCAGTTATACTTCCTTGGCAATAAGTAAGAGAACAGTTGCTCCGTATCTTGAATCATTTCATGAGTGTGTAGTGGTGTCTCTTAGTGGTTTTAAAACATATTTTTAAGCTGACTATTTGTATGCAGTCAAATCCCTCAGTCTTTTCCTTTTGACTAATTCAACTTGTTCAGATTTTTCTTTAAAAGCCTACTATATGAAAGTCAAATCAATATCAATATTTTCTTTTAATTCAAATAGCTATTGCTATTTAATTTTGATTTATTAATTCTCCCTACAGTTTGTTTCCTACAGAGAAAAATACTCTAAAATTTTCTCTGAAATAGCTGACCAATTTTACCACATCATTTATGAAAATATAATTTATACTCCTCCAAATAATGTTGGCTCCACTATTTTGTTAAGTTTTTATGTGAACTTCATAAGGTTTCAGGATTACTTCTTCTATTTCAATGATATGTCTATGATTCAAAGCCACATAATTTTATTTATTGTAATTTTAACATATTCTTTAATATTTAATTGTCATTTAAGTAATATTTATTATATAGTCATACTATAACAACTGTCCTTGTTTTATTCTCACTTAAAAATAATTATCAGCTCTTTCACCTTTTTATTGTATATGGATGTTACGTTTTAAAAGTCTGTATTTCATTTTGAATTACATTATATATATTTTGGAAAGTGTTTTTAATATTAAATCCTCCAATCCAAGAAAATAGAAGTTTTCCCAGTATTCTCAAGTCTTTTTAAATTTCAATTCTGAGGCTATAATTATTGATTTTGTTTTGTTTTGTTTGCTTTTAATGCTCATATTGAATATTTTTTGTTAGATTATCAGAATCATCTTGGTAAATGATTTTCTGTTTGTATAGTGGATTTCTACTGTCTGCTGCCCTCTGATTTCTTTTATTGAGACTCCAGCTGATGTCCAGAAGTTTTCTTGGCAAATGTTTAACATGGATAAACTAAGTAGGTCATCACAAGTCAGTGTTTTATTACTACAAAATTACTTTGCATGGCTCCCTCAAGGGAAAAAAAAATCACGGCAATAAGTTCTAATAATAGTTAAATACTACTAACTGTTATTGTGTACTAGACACTGCACTAACTGCTCTACCTCTAATAACTCATTTATTCTTCATTATCATGAAGTTTACTATTGCCAGCCCCATTTTACAGGTGAGAAAAATGAAGTACAGAAAAATTAATTAACTTTCCATGTTTCATACAGCTTGTAAATGATGAGGACAGATTTTAAAGTTAAATTGACTCGTGCAGTTTGTGTGTTTCTAATCTGTACATTGTATGTTATTTTTGTGCTTAAAAACATATACAGGATACACAGATTTTTGTAGCCTTAAAATTAGACAGAAGAGGATAAATTCAAGCACAATGGAAAGCATGTCTGGAATGGTACAGGTTTCACTCAAAGAGGAGTTACCTTTGAGTGATAAAACCCATTATTATGGGTAACAAAATAATGAATAATAAGAAATTAAGAATTCCTTAATTCTTAAGAAATTAAACATTCTTGAATTGGAAAAACTCAGGATCATAGCAAAAGAAAGATCAGGTGAATATTGGGGAAATAGCATGTTGAGAAGATTGATGTTCATTTCTATCCATGTCAGTTTTGAAATAAAATAGATGAAACCATGGATAGGTCATGGTGAATTACTTAAGAAAAAACATAGGTGTATGCAAAATTATAATAGGAATAGATAAAATTATTTTTTCAAAAAATATAGTTTCCTACCTGAAAATAGAAATATAAAAACAGGAAATATAATAATGTAATATTTAGAGCAGTGGCTTTATCATCTAGACCAGAATCCACTGTAAAAAATCCATATTACATCCTGATGCATGTCAACAACAACAAAATAATGCAGGAGAAAATAATACAAACAAGAAAAAATATGTTTGGGGACTTAAGAATAGCAATTCAGACGATGCAGATGTGTGTAACCCCAAAAGAGTGTTTCAAGGAAGAGAAAGAAGCCATGAGATTGTTAAATGTTGCCTGGCAAGAATTGTGATTGATCCTGATGTGAGTTAGAAACTATTTGTCCTTAAGGAATCATGAGTTATTTTAAGGTAGGGGTTCAATAGGAGATAGACTGTCACGAATTTCTGGCAGATGTTCTGGATGACTTCATTAAGTCAAAAGGTTAGATTTCATCCATGCTGAGAGGTGCATAAGTCACACTTCCTTAATGGTCCTCCTGACTTCATTTGAGAGAGCTCTCTTATCAATACTGACTTCACTTTGATTTTCCTTTTACCTTTCTCCCTTTTGATTGATATCTTTCTTTAGAAAGCATTGATTATTAATCATTTGGTTATTTGGCAACAGCATCAACTCCCTTGGCACTGGGAAGGCTCATTCCCAGAGAGACATGTCCCAAGGAGGAGAGAAAGAGGTGGTTGTGAGAGAAATATGCTTTTAGAGAGTTTACGTCCACACTTGAGCAACAAGGGGCCATCTAGGAAGTGGGTCTTAGGCAACATTTGAAATGGTAGAAATTCATCGATCTTCATTAGGAGGAATCATATAAGGATGGTCAATCATCTCCAGACATCAAACCCTCATTATTCCTGTGGAGGGTATCATAGTATAGTAGCAAGAGATACAAAGTGTAAACTGTTAAAAACAAAAAAAGAGAGAACAAATTAAAACAATGATTAGTATAACTAGTTGCAATCTGGATCACAATAAGCCACCAAGTCCAGAGGGGAGCCAGCTGAAGATTTCTAGATGTCAGGGTTGAACCCTCTTTTGCAATTTGAAATGTCTCTGACAACATCATCAAGTGTATAGTTAAAGGGTAGTTTTAATCCTCAATGATTCCAATACAAGAATACAATGAAGACTGGAAACATTAGTTTGGAGAGTAATTTTGGTAAATGTGGCCTGATTATTTAGATAAGTGTTAACAGGAATAGCGACTGATCATATAGGCTATTTTAAATTTGCTTTACTGGAACGTTTCATAAGGAATCTAACATTGAAATTTTAAAAGGCTTCTTGAAGCCAGGAAGCCATGTCAAAGACTTGCCATCATATTCACCTGTAATACCAACAGATTTGGGTAAATTTCTCTCTTTTCAAGGTCTCCAAAATATCTTGAGATTCCTGCACCTGCCAGGAAGTGACAACTTTTACTTAACTGGTAAGGTTATTTGGAATCCTGTACATATCAGGATCTTTTTCCAAGGATCTTCTTTGGCTCCATAAAGACAGTCTTAATTCCTTAAAGCTGTATGGTCATATCTGAGTCTATGTGTGTCTCTCTCAAATAAAACATTCCAGTCAAAGCCTTGGTAATACAACCAATGTTTCCAAGTGTGTCCTGTTAAAAGGAGAGCAGATTCTTATTGAACTTACACAAATAACTATATTGCCATGAAAATAAGAAAACTCACTAAGAGTTTCCAAATGCTGGAGGGATCAAGTGGGAAAAAAATATAAATGTTTAACCTTTGTTTACAAAGGTATACTTTATCAAATTCCTGCTTGAGAGAAAGGGTTTCCATAAATCAGGAAAAGCAAAACATAAAAGAACAATGTTTAAAATAAAAAGCCATTAAAATTATAATCATTCTCATCAGTTCATTCATTCCCATGGAGTTAATTCTTGATCTTGATCATTTGTTAGCAGTTTATGAAGACATCAGTTTCTTCATTAGAGTTCTGTAATTCTCACCCAGTTCAGTGATATGATTTGAAAGTTTATTAGAAACCTGTATTCTAGAGTGTCAGAGTCCTTTCCATGAATTTTTCTAAAGATGAAATATATTTGTAAATACTTCAGAATAAAACAATAACTCTATAAATTACAAAAGACTTAAAATGGCATGGTTAAAGACCTGATTACAGTGCAACTGACAAGGAAATTGTTATTTCTGTGACATACAACGTTTTGAGATAACTCTAGTTATGACTGATAACATTACACTAGGACATTTCAGATTTCCAGCAATTTCACATAGTTTCTGAAATATACTATATACCTATGCAGATATAACATAAAAAAGGCTTAGTATTACCTCTTATTTGACAATGCTTCCTATGTAATTTAGCATATCAAATAACTCTGATTAGTTTATTTATAAGGACAGAAGCAAATTTTTGAGATATTTCAGGGGCAAAAAAAAGTTTTTGAAAATGCTCAGTTAAATAGGATTATACCTCATTGTAAAACAATGCTTAGTTTCCCATTTTACCAAAGTAAAGATTAAAGACTTTATAGGGCAAATATAAAAGTTTATATAGTTGTAAAAAACCTAGCTACAAAATATAGACTCTTTGTTTTTCTAGACAGATTACATTAAAGGTAAAAGAAAAAAAAATCTTTGTTTACAATTTCTCATTAAGACCAGCCAAAACGTAAGAAAACTTTGTCCTTTTAACAGAGAGAAAAACGAGAACTAAACTTACTTTTGCATTAGCTTACTTTGCACGTTAAAACTCATTTGCTTAATTAAGTTCATTCCAATCTTGACCATCCTGACAAAACATACAGTTCCTTTCTAAAGATTTCTTTTTCTCACAAGACTTTTTAAACTTTCTGTATCCATTTTAATGTGTCCCTTGTTATGCTTCTCACTTAGAAATAACCAGCTTTAGGACAATATTACTTTCTTTTCCATTAACAAAATGCATTTCCATTCCTTATACTTTTTAAAAAATTTTTCCTTGCATATGAAAATGATTTTATTAATTTTAGCAGTATTAATGATATATATTAATGAAAAATTTTAGCCCTTAGAAACCTTAATTTCTAGTGAAAACTAAGAAGTAAGCAATTATGAAGCCTTTCACATTAGCAATCTATAGATTGGCAAACATACTTTTTATAATTTATAAAAACAGGGTTTCTTTCTTTCTTTTTTTTTTTTTTGCTATACGTGGGCCTCTCACTGTTGTGGCCCCTCTCACTGTGGAGCACAGGCTCCAGATGTGCAGGCTCAGTGGCCATGGCTCACGGGCTCAGCCACTCCATGGCATGTGGGATCTTCTCAGACTGGGGCATGAACCCGTGTCCCCTGCATTGGCAGGCAGACTCTCAACCACTGCACCACCAGGGAAGCCCAACAGGGTTTCTTACAGGACATTTCTCAGTGTGGCACCGAACATATTTACTAATATTCCCAAATATCTTTAGTTCTCTGTAAAATGGAGCTTATGTTCAGTAATTAATCTCTCAGTATCTTATTTTACTTGGGAATGATCTAGATATTGAATAAATTTTCACCATTTAACTTAATTTAGCAAAACTCTAAAGTTTTAATTTACCAAAAAGGTTTGGGGAGATTATTTTTAAATAAAACATAATTGTTTTTAAAGAGTTCACTTAAAATTTTGTTACATTTACATTTACTTAATCCATTTATGTTTATTTAATTTACTTAGAAAAATATCTTACCATTTTTCTTGCTGACAAATTTTATAACAGAGATAACATGGACTTACTTGATTTTTAATAAACCTAGGTACAGTAAAAGTATTATACTTAATATTAATGCTTCTAAAGACATGCCTGTATTAATTAAACAAACAAATTAAATTAGCATTAATACTGGATTCTATTTAATACCTAATAGTTCTCATTTCATTTGAACATGAAATTCATTTTTGTTAGTTTCTATTATATTTCTGATAATTTATATAAGTACTTACTTTTAAGCCAATTAAATAGAGCTCTTTTACAAATTAACTTTGTTAATACAGTCTGAAGGTTGAAACATATCACATCTACAATGAATTTACATACATCCTGATAGACACAGACAGAAATCTCATAGTTTTTATTTTGAAACTTTAGTTATTAATCAGGTACAATATAAAACTCACTAGTTTATAAATAACAGTTGGAATAAATTAAGTCTACTCACTCAGATGGTGAAAGTCTTTTCTTATTTATGGAGAAGCCATTTAAGATTTGTATTTGCCCTTGACAAACAAGTTTAAGGAAGCAGTTTGGGCAAGAGAGTTCTTTGAGCAGTTTTAGTTTAAAAGACTTCTTTTCCACTTTTCCTTTTTCAGTCTTAGGAATTAGAAATGATCTAGGTAAAAGTTCCCAGAGAAGATGAGGTAGAAAAAATATATCTCAAAGGCAAAGAAATGCAAGCTCCTTCTCGAAGGGCTCTTTTCCCTTAGAGTCATAATTTTGAAAACATAATATTTTTTTCAGAATGGTTATAATAATCATAGACATTTCCATCAAGTCATCAGATATATTGTTACCTTCTGTGGGAGATCAATCTTAATGTTATATAAAGGTAATTCAGAGAAAGATGGATAGCAAGGAGAAGAGCCTTCAGAGGAACAGGAAAGAGCAGAGGAAGAGAGGGAGAGATAGAGGTCTCAGAAACCTGAGATAATTTTTCCAATTTGGAAACCATTGAGATAATTATGAGTTACTTTTTCTGAGGGAAGAAAATGTGGATTCTTAATTATGTGTGTGGGCCTCAAAATACCAGTTGAAATATGTTTCCATTATTATCTAATATTCTTTTGTTAATTGATGACACAGATAAACTAATTTAGGAATTTCAAAGGGTCCCCAAGTCAGCCAATTTAATTGTAAATCATTCCAGTAATCATAGTCCAGCAAGACAAAAACTTAAAAGACTGGGGCTCATATTTCTTATACATAAAACCAGCAGATGTTCCAGAAGGAGGCTGCTCTGCAGCCTTGTCTCTAGAGAGTGAAGTTCCCATATTTCAAGAGAAAAAAACTAAACAAAACTAAACAAAACAAGCAATGAAATCCTGAGAACAGAAGCCGGCAACAAAAACTAAATGGGAAAAGAAATCTTGAAGGCCACTCATACAAAAATTAGAAGCTAAATCCCAAAAGCCACTTAAACAAAATGTACAAAATGGAAAGCAAAATCCAGAAAGCCATTCAAATAAAAACAGGAATGAAATCCTGAAGGACACTTAAACAAGACAAACAAAACAGGAAGTAAAATTTTGGAAGCCATACAAACAAAATAAGAAGTGAAATCCCAGAAGCCACTTAAACAAAACAGACAACCCAAAATACCTTTAAATAAAACTGGAAGCTAGATTCCAGAGTACAGTAGCTAGAAACAGAGGATGCCCAAATAAACTAGAACCTCTTCCAAAGCAGGAGGTTTGAGAATAGGAGGACTCCAATGACGCAGTCTGGGACCACTGAAGAGACAATATGGCACAATGAACTCTTGTAGGTACCTTACACGAATCTAAGGTGGTGCCAGTACAGGGGCTGGGGTGGGATGGGGAGCGGTACACAGAATGCTCTGTATCCCACTTCTGACACTATATAATGTTAACAAAAAAATAATGCAGGGCTTCCCTGGTGGCACAGTGGTTGAGAGTCTGGCTGCCGATGCAGGGGACATGGGTTCGTGCCCTGGTCCAGGAAGATCCCACATGCTGCGGAGCGGCTGGGCCCGTGAGCCATGGCTGCTGAGCTTGCATGTCTGGAGCCTGTGCTCTGCAATGGGAGAGGCCACAACAGTGAGAAGCCCGTGTACCACACAAAAAAACAAAAAACATAAAAACAAACAAAAAAATGCAGAAGGATGTAAATAGGAAAAGAGTTTATTTGTGGTCTTAAGAATTTCAGTTTGGGAGACAAAGACTTGGGTAACCCCAAAACAGTGTTTCAAGGAAGAGAAAAAGTCAGGAGCCTCTAAAGACAAAAAACCACAAGGTTGTTAAAAGTTGCCTAGTGAGAACTGTGATTGACTCCAATGCAAGTTGGAAATATTTGTCCTTAAGGAATCACAAGTTGTTTTAGGGTAGGGGTTTGATAAGTAGGTAAACTCTCATGAGTTTCTGGCAGATATTATGGATAATTTCATCATGTCAAAAGGTCAGCTTCTATTCAGGCTGATAAGTCCATAAGTCACTCGTCCTTAATAGCTTCTTGGCTCTCTTTCAGTGAGCTATCTTAGCAATACTTAATTTTGATTTTCCTTTCACAGCCAGTACACATACAAACACCACAAAATAGACCACACACAGAGACACACACACACACAGACACACACACACACACTTCACAAAACAATGATACTCTTATCATGTGCTCTGTATTCTATTTTGATTCTATTTTATTTTTTTATACTAATCACGCTCTATTGTACTGAAGTAATGACTTCCTAATGGTTTAAATGGCAGTACAAAAAGCTCTACAGGAAAATGACAGAAATAAAAGAAAAGAAACGGGGAAAGGAGAAAAATATTAAGTGGTATTAAACTCAATAGGATTGAACATATACAGAAATCTATGCATTTGTTAAAAATCTTATGGGAAGTTTGCAATTAGAGCTGGACTGTAAGCTGGAGAATGTCAATAATAGATGATAAGAAGTAGACACATGAATTTTTATATTATGTACAAAATAATCTGACCAAAGACTGAGAAAGACAAAATGGTAGATAATATCTTTAGAACTCTTGATTTCAGCATTTGTGTGTGTGTGTGTGTGTGTGGTATGTGGGCCTCTCACTGTTGTGAGCTCTTCTGTTGTGGAGCACAGGCTCTGGACATGCAGGCTCAGTGGCCATGGCTCATGGGCCCATCCGCTCTGCGTCATGTGGGATCTTCCCGCACCGGGGCACGAATCCATGTCCCCTGCATTGGCAGGCAGACTCTCAACTACTGCACCACCAGGGAAGCCCTTCAGCATTTTTATACCTTAAAATATTTGAGAGCCAAAATACATCGTCTTTGCAACAGTGCAAGCGATTTATTAACTAAGCCAACAATTCTTAAGAGTGAGATGCATGAACACTTGGGAAATAGAGACCTGGATGAATGTGAATAGAATTTTAGGGAAAACATTCCTTTAAATGATCTTTTAGACTGTTTAAAGGATATGCATTTTTTTTTCTCTAAGGTCACTGCCATAAATGCACCCAAATAGAAGCTGAGGTTGATTGAGGCCAAGGAAGTAAGCCCAGAAGGCAGAGTTTTAATAAGCAAAATAAGACTTCAGCAACTATTATCTAAATTTATTGAATATTTTCAGTAAAGACATTTTCTTTTTTAAAATTTAATTAATTATTATTATTATTTTTGTTTGCTTTGGGTCTTCGTTGCTCTGTGAAAGCTTTCTCTAGTTGCGGCTAGTGGGGCTACTCTTCATTGCAGTGTGTGGGCTTCTCATTGCAGTGGCTTCTCTTGTTTTAGAGCACGGGCTCTAGGCACACTGGCTTAAGCATTTGGGGCACGAGACCTCAGTAGTTGTGACTCGCAGTCTTTAGAGCACAGGCTCAGTGGTGGCAGATGGGCTTAGTTGCTCCATGGCATGTGGGATCTTCCTGGACCAGAGCTCGAACCCACGTACCCTGCACTGGCAGGCACATTCTTAACCACTGGGCCACCAGGGAAGTTGCAAAGACATTTTCCAAGATCATTATTAAATGAATAACCATTTTTTTTCTTCTTTTCTTTCTGATTTCTTTCTCTTTAATAAAATATATGCCACAAATAATCATCAAATTTTTATCCTAGGGCCTCCCTGGTGGCGCAGTGGTTAAGAGTCCGCCTGCCGATGCAGGGGATATGGGTTCGTGCCCCGGTCTGGGAGGATCCCATATGCCGCGGAGCGGCTGGGCCCGTGAGCCATGGCCGCTGGGCCTGCACGTCCGGAGCCTGTGCTCCGCAACGGGAGAGGCCACAACAGTGAGAGGCCCGCATACCGCAAAAAGAAAAAAAAAAAAAAATTTATCCTAAATGAGTTTGACCTGCTTTGTTTAACTTTCATTTAAGTTAACTCTATTTCAGTTAACTTCCTTAATGAGTAGGTTTATCTCATTCCAAAGGAATGTAAATACTATATGGAATTTTACTCTATTTTAGCCTCAGTTACCTTTTGAGGCAGTGATTAAATTTTGATTAAATGGAAATTGTCAATAACACCACTTCATGAAAGCAGTCACATGAGACTAGATCCAACTACTAGCTATTAATAAACTGAAGGGAATGGCCAGATCTTATCAAGCAGGGAAATTTTTTTGTGATTGTTCTCTTTGTTTATAAATTATGTTAATATTTCCTCTGAACTATTCTGAAATTACCCTTTTATAGTAAACTATGCATATTTAATTAGAACACCAACAGCAAAAAGTGCTGATTTTGATCAAGTTCTAAAATTCTTTAGACTATAGAAAATATAAATAAATATATATTTAGTGGAATCAAACTTTTACAATATGGAAGGCAGAGGGAAGTTTAGACTCTATAGTGTTATTTTATCACTGAAAACATGTATTATTGTAAATTGTTTAAAGGATTATAAATAAATATCTAAGGAAATTTATGACTCCTTACTTCTTAGATTATCAAAGACTCAGTTATAACAAACTCAAGGTAGTAAATCATTTTACTCAGTTTTATTTTTATAAAAATTTCTTCTGAAAAGCAGATTAGCTCCTTGGAGCTGGATATTTTTACAAGGAATGGGACAACTAAATACATTGACACATCAACCTTAACTTTTTCAAGTTCAGAAGAGTAATGGAACCAATGGCTTTCTAATGCTTCTGAAATTGAAAAATATCTCTGTGCAGTCTTGAGAAAGCCTCAAAGTGTTCAGCCATCAAACAATTTTAGGAAGAAATGAGCATAGTTGCTACATTAACTGTCACTGATAGAGACACTAGATGAGATAAGAGTTATCATCTCAGAATGTAAGTAAAGGATAAATAGTTTTAAATGCTGTTGAACATTTACAACAAATGACATATATTTTCCATATTTAAATTTTAATAATAATTTACTTTCACTATAAATATGATTATATATGTGATACATTGAGAGATATAAGCTAAGTTTATAAACACAATAAAGTATAACTGTTATACTAATTCCCCTTATAAGCTTCTGACACTTATGGCATTAGATCATGTATGAGGAATTATCTATCTTGGCTGTAAAAGGAAGATCCCTTCCTTTCCTCTCACACCTCTTTCCTATTGAGAACTGTCTATGCAGTAAGCAAAAAAGACCACCTCATGGTTTCAAATAATATCCATATTGATCAATGTGTTTTTAATGTACTTCTACTTAGCTCCCCTTGAGGGGGAGGAAGAGAAAAAGTTTGATAGTGCTTATCCTACACTGTTTTTATATAATGTCTCTCTGTTAATGACTTCTACTTGTCTAGCAAATAAAATGCTTATCCCCACCTCTTCCACCACCATCTTAACATTTAAGGTCCTAAACCACAAGTAACTGCCAGAGGATGCAGTGTAGCCAGTGCCTTATGGTTATCACCACATTTGATCTTCCCAGCAACACACTGAGGCAGATACTCTTATTATTCCCATTTTTCAGGAATCTGAGTCCCAAATAGGTTAGAAGCTTAGTTAATCATAAACTTAGTGAGAGACAGAGCTAGGTTAGAATCCAGATTTTGTCTGGTTTAGTTTCATCAGGGTGAGCTTCTGTGCATTTATTCATAGTTCTATTTCCCACTGAAAAAATTTTAGCAACCACTCTTATTCATGATTTTCACAGGTTTTCTCTCATTCCTTTTGTCTCCATTGAGGTTGTTTCTCATCTCACTCTATCAGGCATTAGGATCCAGTTTGCCTTAGCTATACCCAGGATGATTTGGGCTGCAAGTAACATCATACTGATATAAGAGTGGCATGAAAACTCTATTTGATGACTAGTAAAGATTGTTGTGTTGGTTAGTAGTGCAATAATGACAACAAGTAAGCAGGCTTTTTGGAGATTTGGATGCTCCCATTCTTAAGGTATCCTTAAAGCCTCTGCATATGGTTTTAAAAAAGCTACAGGGTTTCTAAGCATAATGCCCTTAAAAACCAATATCTAAATGTAGGAAGGAAATTAGCTCTTGCATATTTCTTACTTTTTATGATGGAATCCCTCTTCTCAGATTGCCCAAGAAGTTCTATTGGCCAGTATTAATTAGCTCAACTAATTTTACATAGATTTACTCTAACATATATTTCTTAAGATCTTAGAATGTAAGAAATAAGTACTGTTATAAGCAGTGAGGATCCATTCATTAACAAAACAGACACTCCTTGTTTTTTTGAGGTTTGAATTCTAGTTAGTAAAGACAGATACTAAACAACAACAAAATACATATATATATATCAGGTTGAAATAAGTGATAAGAAGGAAAAATATGTAAATAATACACTATAAGAAGGTGTTAGATGCACTAATAGTATTCAGACCTCAAGTAATACAGACTTAAAATTTTAAGTGGAAAAATTGGGAAATTAAATGCACCAACAGTGGTGAGAAAAATTGTAAAGGAAAAGTAAATGCATATTAGGTTTGAGGAATAAAAAGACACAGGAGGGTTCAAGGAAGAGTCCTTGATTCTGCAGTAAAGTGCTTGGGGAGACAATGATGCTATTGATGGGGAAAACTGGAGGTCTTCTCTCCAAAGAAATTGGAGGAATTCACTGGAATACACAAAGAAAACTATTATAGATATCAGTACCCAGATCACAGCCAGCCATCATATGGCATTTGTCCTGCCCATATGCTCTCCTGCCCATAAAAATGAATTTTGACATTCCACAAACTCTTGCCATATAATTAGAACACTGTTTAAACTTTACAACATCTCATCCTTTAGTCTGAAAGGAAAAAAAAAATTCTTAGATATATGTGTTAGACTGTCCTCAGAGACCAAAATAACCTAACATGAATATAATGACCCTAGTGAAAAAAGAAATAAGACAAAAGAAAATAACTCAAAATACTCGCAAATAATATCCAGTAGAGTCTTCCCATATTAGTTTCTCAGGGCTGCTATAACCAATTGCCACAAACTGAGTGGCTTCAAACAATAGAAATTTATTTCATCACAGTTCAGAAGACTAGAAATCCAATTTCAAGGTATCATTAGGACATGCTCCCTATGAAGGCTGTAGGGAATAACCCTTCCTTGCCTTTTCCGAGCTTTGGAACATTCCCGGCAATCCTTGGTGTTCCTTGGCCTATGGCTGCATCATTCTATTCTCTGCTTCTGTCTTTACATGGACATTTTATCTGTGTATATATCTGTTTGTCCTCTCCCCTTCTCATAAGAACACTAGTCATGGGACCTAAAGTCAATTTTAATCCTTTGTAACAGCATCTTAATTTAACTAATTATATCTATAAAGACTATATTTCAAAATAATATTCTTATCATTCTGAACTTCCAGCTGAACATGATTTTTCAGCTAATTACACTTGTGAAGGTAAATATAAGATCATAATATGATGAAAAGGAACTATCAGAGAATAGAAAGGAATACATACATTTAAAATATAATTGATTAAACAAAATTTAAATTGAAAAGTTAAAGATAAGTACATCAAAATAGCTCAGAATTGGGCTTCTCTGGTGGTGCAGTGATTGAGAGTCTGCCTGCCTATGCAGAGGACGTAGGTTCGTGCCCTTGTCCCGGAAGATCCCACATGCTGCAGAGTGGCTGGGACCGTGAGCCATGGTCACTGAGCCTGTGCGTCCGGAGCCTGTGCTCCGCAACGGGAGAGGCCACAACAGTGAGAGACCTGCATACCACAAAAGAAAATAAAATAGCTCAGCATGGAACTAAGAAATAAAGAAATGAGACACAGGGAAAAATATATATAATTTAATTAAAAATAGAGTCATTCTAATGAATAGAAGTTCTTTAAAGATTAATCCAACTAATAAGACTTTTAGAAATGCCATCTAATAATTCCATATTGTAAACCTGTAATTTTAGAAAGATCAAATAATAGAATATCTATAAAGATTAACTAATAGTTTTAGAAATCCAAATAACAGGAAATCTAAAGAGATAAGAGGAAAAAAGGGAATATTATTAAATGAAATAAGAAAACCTCCTACAGCACCATGCATCTTCAAACATAAATATTCTACAGATTTATTGTTAGAATCAATAAACAAATTAATTAAGGAAAAACTCCTAAACATTTCTTGGAGAGAAAACAAGTCAGCTACAAAGAAATGAGAAACAGATTATTGTAAAGTTTCTTATCATCAAACTGGATGCTATAATTCCACTGAGCTTTGCCTTCAGATTTCTAAGAGTAAATTGTTTTCAGTTAAGAATTCCATAAACCATCAATCAAGTGCAGGGATGGAATAATATGAACGTATCCCCCATGCATTTTCATTGGAAGATATTTGAGGATATGCTCCAATAAAATTTAATTTGAATAAACATGAAAGTTTTCAATGAGGTGGTGACATTTAAGTTGAAATCTGAAGGACAAGATCTCAGTCATATAAAAATATAGAGAAGAAGAATATTCTAGGCAGAAGATATCTAGCTAGTTATGTAAAGAAGTTGTATAGCATGGTCACATGCTCAGAATTGGTGTGGATAAGGGGTAGAAGTTTCAGAAGAGTGGAAGTGCTTAGAGTGAGGAAAAAATAAAAACATGTCAATAAATTGGATGCTGAGAATCAGCAAGAGATCATATGAAATTAATTTGCCACTGAGCCAATTTAAATGGTATCCCACTTCACTGAAAATAAAGTCATAAATACTCTGTCCAACTTTTAATTCAATCTACTCTTTCTCTAATTGGGATTAAGTAATAATCATTGGTATAAAACCTATGTAAATAAAGTCTTGCAAATGATTTCAATAAAATCCTTCATCCTTTATTTAAATTTTTTTTTACCAACACAACATTCTAAATTACAGTTTAAAAATACCCATGCTTAAGATGGCACAGTTATTAGTATTACAATTTAATTCAATTTAAACAGAAGTTATTAACTGATTTTAAATTTCAGAATCATTACTCCTAAATGAAAAAAACAATGTGTTTGGTAGAATCGGCGGGGGAAGAGCTCTCATATTATCATGACTCCATAAATACACACTTTAGAACAAACTCTGGATAAATGTACATTTTCTTCCATAATTTTCAAATTTTAGAATGACTTTCCCACTTAAAAGACAATGTTGAAACTGAGTAGTTTCTCTCTTAAAATCCACCAGTTGCTCAGAATCACTGACAATTAATTTAACTATATATCTGGTCTATTCTACAATATTTTGGATTTTTCTTGCTTTCAAGCTTTCTAATTGACTTTCTTTGTTATATTGGGAGAAGGAATGCTTGCTTTCTTAACCAAATTCTTAATATTATTTCATCTTAACATCAATTCTTTCCATCTCCTAAGCATTCCATCTTTTCTTTGGAATTTATAGACCAATGGGCTTCCTTGACAATTTGACTGATTCTTTAATTTTTGTATCATAACTTTCTCATTTGACTTCTTGGAATTTTTGTTTGTTTGTTTCTCTCTCTCTCTCTCTCTCTCTCTCTCTCTCTCTCTCTTAGTACCTTTATGCAATGCTGAAGATGATTAGTTTTCAATCTTTTGAATCTTCTTTAAAAAAAGCATGGAAGATTAATTATGCTTACAGAACACAGTGTAAATGTAGTGTTATCAAACTTGACAAATAAATTAGGTTTCTAGACCCAATTCCAGTGTTTGGAGTTGAACACCAGCAGGGTGTCTATGAATTTAACTCACTTCTGACCCCATCTACCTGGAGATAGAAACAAGTTTTACAGGTTAAGGACTCAGAGCCACAAGACTGCCCCCCTCCTCAACTTCAGATGCCAGTCACAATCCCAGGTTGTTACCTGTACTTCTGACTCATTGGCTATAAATCAGATCTTCTCAAGTCCCCCTCCTTGGGTTCAATTAATTTACTAAAGCAGCTCACAGAACTCAGAGAAACATTTTACTTACTAGATTACCAATTAACTATAAAAAGATATACTCAGGAACAGACAGATGGAAGAGATGCATAGAGCAAGCAGTGTGACAAAGGGCTCATAGCCTACATGCCCTCTCCAGGTACACCCCTCTCCCTGAATCTCCATGTGTTTACCAACCCCAAAGCTCTCCAAACACCATCCCTTTGTTTTTTTTATGGAGGTTTTATTACATAGGCATGACTCGTTAAATCTTTGACCATTGGTGATTGAACTCAATCTCCAGTGCCATTTTCCTCCCCAGAGGTCTGATGTTTACCCACCCCAAAGCTCTCTAAATGCCAGCCCTTTGGGTTTTTATGGAGGTTTTATTACATAGGCATGACTCATTAAATCTTTGGTCATTGGTATTGAACTCAGTCTCCAGTGCCTTTTTTCCTCCTCAGAGGTCAGGGGTTGGAACTTTCAGTTCTAATCACATGGTTGGCTCTATTGGCAACTAGCCTCCATTCTTAAAAGGCTTCCAAAAGTCACCTCATTCATATAACAAAAGACAACTTTATCAATCTCAGCACTTAGGGAATTCCAAGGGTTTTGAAAGTCAAGAGCAAGGAACCATGGATGAAGATCAAACATATATGAGGAATATATTTTGGTCATCTGAATGACCAAATATATATTTCTTATAAATCACAATATTACAACAACAAAATGTCTACTTCAAAGAAGTTGGAAAGAAAATGTGGGAAGAAGTGGAAACAGAATTAAAGGACCTGTTATCTTCATCTTACAGATCTACTATAGATTCTGTCTATAATTGATAGAAAAATATTTACATATAATATTAATTTTCAAAGGTAGTCACAAAAGTCTAAAGTAAGAATATAGATGCCTATGTGATAGGGCAATAGAAGATGGAAAAAACTGATAAATCATACACAGTGACAACAACATATTTTTTAGCTAGATGGATATAAATAACAACAAAAGTGAACTATGGATGGTTTTGTAGAACAGGAATAAGTATTAGGAAACTGTTGACTTGCTTACAAGCCATTCTGTATTATTGGATATTTTTGAAATTTTGTTTGTGTTTTGATTTCATACACAAACATTTACACACAGGCACACACGCATAGCACAGGGAGATCAGTTCGTTGCTTTGTGATGACCTGGAGTAGTGGGATATGGAGGGTGGGACGGAAGCTCAAGAGGGAGGGTATATGGGGATATATGTATGCATATGGCTGATTCACTTTGTTGTACAACAGAAACTAACACAGTATTGTGAAGCAATTATACTCCAATAAAGATCTATTTAAAAAAATGTTATAGAGGTAGATTTTGGCAGATGAATGGTTTACTTTGGATTTTCCCAGAGGTTGACAGAGTGGGAAAGAGTCCTCTATTAAACTAATAAATCAATATTTAGTAAATAAATATTTAGTGCATACATATTCCATATATAAGGCAATATATGAGTGCTGGAAATAAAAATTTGCATAAGCAGAAACCATGCTCTTAAGAAATTAATAACTGTGGATGAGTATGTATATTAATAAATGTCACACTTGTGATAAGCATATAATACAGTTAAGAGTGGAAAAGAATGAAAACATGCAACAGGCAGTGGTTAATTTCTAACAAATATATTTTGAGGCCATGCATGGCCAAACTATCATGTCACTCTTTTAATAATTTCCTTCATTGCTCTCATAACTATCTAATATTTTCTTTGGTTTATTATTTACTCATACATTTATTGTGAAATTTTTCTTAAAAATTAAAACTTTCTGACAGTGGAAACTTCATCCATTGTGGGTTTTCAACACATAGAGCAGTTTCTTTGGTAAATAGTAGGCTCTCAATAAGGCTTTACTGAGTGAAAAAATTATGTCAATTGGAAAATGCTGTATATGCATGGCATAGTGTGATATATACAAATAGAGATTATATATATATATATATTTATATAATATATAGATTATATACTTTAAAGATAATATCTTGTACATATATACATTATATATAGAGAGAGAGAGAGAGAAAGAGAGATTATTTACTTTAAAGGAATTGATTCACACGACTTTGGGAACTGTCAAGTTCAAAATATGTAAGGGCTTCCCTGGTGGCGCAGTGGTTGAGAGTCTGCCTACCAATGCAGGGGACACGGGTTCGTGCCCCGGCCCGGGAGGATCCCTCCTGCCGTGGAGCGGCTGGGCCCGTGAGCCATGGCTGCTGGGCCTGCGCGTCCAGAGCCTGTGCTCTGCAACGGGAGAGGTCACAACAGTGAGAGGCCCGTGTACAAATATATATATATATATATATATGTATATATATATATGTATATATATATATATATACATATATATATATACATATATATATATATATGTAAGGTAAGCCAGGAGCAGGCTGGAAATTCAGGTAAGAGTTGATAACACAGTCTTTATTCCCCAGTTTTATTGAGATATAAGTGACATACAACATTATGTAAGTTTAAGGTGTACAACGTGATGATTTTTTATATGTATATATTGCAAAATGATTACTGCAATAATGTTAGCATATCCATCACCTCATATAATTTTCATTTTGATTATTGTGGTGAGAACATTTAAGATCACTCTGAGCAACTTTCAAGTATAAATCACAATATTGCTAACTATAGTCATCATGCTGTAATAGATCCCCAGAACTTATTCAACTTAAAACTGGAAGCTTGTACCCTTTGACCAACATCTTCTAATTTCCCCACAAAGCCCCTATCCCATCCGTGGCAACCACCAATTAACTCTCTATTTCTATGAATTCAGCTCTTTTAGATTCCACACATAAGTGAGATCATACAGTATTTGTGACTTATTTCACTTAGCTTAATGCCAAGTTTATCCATGTTGTTAAAAATGGCAGGATTTCCTTTCTTATGGCTCTGTATTATTTTATATAAATATATATATATATACACAATTTCTATTATATATAACACAGCTATATATATGGATATAGTATATATATAATAGACTAGAATATATTTATGTGTGTGTGTGTGTGTGTGTGTGTGTGTGTGTTTTATCCATTCATCCATCCACAGACACTTTGTTTTCATGTCTTGGTTATTGTGAATAATTCTGTAACAAACATGGAAGTGCAGATATCTCAAGATTGAGATTTCATTTCCTTCAGATATATACCCAGTAGTGGAATTGCTGTATCATATGGTAGTTCTATTTTTAATTCTTTGAGGCGGTCTCTGTATTGTTTTTCACAGTGACTGTGCCAATTTACATTCCCTCCAATAGTGCACAAGTGTGTACTTCTTCCTTCTATATCCTCTCCAGAACTTGTTTTCTTTTGTCTTTTTGATAATAGCCATTCTAAGAGGTGTGAGGTAATATTTAGTTGTGGTTTTGATTTGATTTTCCCTGAGGTTTACTGATGTTGGGCACCTTTTCATGCATCTGCTCGCAATGCATTCTTGAGACAGAATTACCCAGTGCAGACTGAAAAGGCTAAAAAGTCAGGTAGGGGTCCTACGATGCATTCTCCAGGGACCTCAGTCTTTGCTCTTAAAGGATTCAACTGATTAGACAAGGCCTGCCCACACTATGGAGGGTAATTTGATTTACTCAAAGTCCACTAATTTAAATATTAATTACATCTAAAAAATTTTATCGCAGAAACATCTACACTGATATTTGATTAAAAAAAAATTGGGCACAATGACCAAGCAAAACTGACACATAAAATTAATCATTATTATATATAATAGGAAAAATGTTCCAGTTTTAAAATTGAAATAAACACTTATGTAGAACAAATACTGTTCTAAACCTTATAAATATTAGTTTATTTAATCAT
This sequence comes from Mesoplodon densirostris, assembly GCF_025265405.1. NCBI lineage: Eukaryota > Metazoa > Chordata > Mammalia > Artiodactyla > Ziphiidae > Mesoplodon > Mesoplodon densirostris. The sequence goes on from NC_082665.1 coordinate 17,715,180, forward strand.
CGTACATCATATATCTCTATAAGGTAACAACTACCATTTCCCCCACTTTAAAGATTTGGTGGGGGAGTGGGATGTTGGTTAATAACTTATCCTAGATGAAAAGATAGAGCTGGGATTCAAACTTAGTCTTGCTTCAACTACCATACTGTATTGCCTCCTGGATGATCAAGCTTGAAATAACTGTCTCTTAAGAGCGGAAATAAAAATTAGAAGCGTTCTCTACCCTTCTCATTAAAGGATATATACACACATAATATTTAAATCTATAATGAGACTAACTCCATAGGAAAATCTATATTCCAAGGACATTTCCAGTTCATCAAGAAGTTGAAGCACCAAATGGTTAATCTAACTCACTCTGTTCCTTTTTAAATATTTTAACTTGATAGCAGCATTTTAAAGTAAAAGGACATCCTTAAAATAGAGTGGGAAAAATAAAACCAAAGTGGCAGTCACTGAGGAGTAGCAAAGGGTTGGGACTGCATCAGTCTCCACTAAATAGCTTAGGTTGCCCAAATGTTATATATACTCTTGCTAAAACAAAGTTCAATTTGCACCATTTGTAGGTATAAATCATTGTGTTCTTACTGTTTAGTATGAAAATAGAGAATTAACTGTGTTTTTTTCTTCTTTTAGGGGTGACTGACATTACCAGCAATGCAATCTGTCCTCCTACAAAAGACAGAAAAAACATCAGATGGCTCTATATTTGGCTGCATATAAAGTTCACTGAATATGATAATTTGTTGCTTTTCTTCTTTTATATTTGTTTTATTATATGCCTTCTGTGTTCTCAATGTCTTGGACCTGGATCCTCTAAATTTAGATTTTTTTAAAATTTGAATTTATCTTCTGGGGGGCATTTCAACTCACACTAAGAAAATCTAAACTTATGTTTCATTCACTTTGACTGACACAAGATATTTATTTTCTTTACTACTTTGGTACAATTTTTTACCCCCAAGTTTATAACATCAGAGGTGCTGGCAGGAAGTATACAAAATGACATCACCCACAAAGATCACTAGAGCCATATGTTATCTGTTCCTAATTGAAAACACTTTATCATGCCAGATACAGATTGAGTGTGCTCTGCTTCCCAAGTTTGATTTTATGTTTTCTGAAAGTCAGGTGCATCTGGTGGTTATATTCTAATAAAAGAGCTTCTTGTATTCCCATGTAGCATTGTATAGACATCATAGATTTAGAGTGTATTGAAATGGGTGCAACTGACTTTTGTTTTAGTTCAATGTTAAAGACAGTATGAGTAAAGCAAACTTTTCCAAGTGTTTATAAACTAGTAACACATGGCATGAAGTTGTTCCACTCATTTACTTGTATCAGCATGTTTTTTAGTATGAGATGGAAATTAGATAATGAAATGTACTGAAGTCATTGAAGATACACTTTTCTTAATTTAAAATATCTTGAAATTCCTGAGATTTCAGAATGAATCCTAGGAACAAAACAGTAAACAAATAATTAGAAGCCAAATTTTCTCTTACTGAAAAGTATGGTGGGCTGTGGTTTTAGAATTTAATAAAACATGATGCCTTATGTAGACTGACTCTAAAGTTTGTTCCAAGTGTATAACTTAATAATGTTATACTTATTGGCCATTTCTCTCTGTTACCACTGAGATAATATTTTTACTTATTTTTTTCTACATATTGTGTGTGAACTTTAAAAAAATATATCTAAACAACAAGTAGAATATTTTGTTGTCTTTAAAGAAAAAAACATTCTGATGATTTCTTATGAAGAACCAACTGCTATTTACTCATTTCTAATTATATGACTGATACCGGAAACTTTTAAAAGGATCACCCTAGTGGAATGAGGAGTAGAACAATTCTCCCTTGAGGGACTTATCCACCCCTATACTGTGCCTAAATTATTTCCTCTTAAGTGACATTTTATCACCTATTTTTACAATCTCACCACATGTTCTCTCCATGCAGCCTGAGTGATATTTATAAGAGAGAAAAATCTGATCATGTGACAGTTCTGGCAAACTCCTTTTATAGGTCCTCATAGCCTTCAGGATAAGAGTTGAAATCCCTGACACACATACATGTTCTGATTCCTGACCAAATTTCTAAACTCAAATTGTCACCTACTTTGCTTTCATCTCTGAAGGTTCAGTACACTAGCCTCTACTTCACACTCATCCATAGTTCATTTGTATTAAACCTTCAAATTTTAGTTCAAATGCCACTTTCCAAGAAAGATTTTTCTGGCTCATTAGATTAGGGCAGTGTTCTCAATTTTATGCCATTATTTTTACCTTCATATTATTTATCACAGTTGTAGTTAAGTTAAAAAAATATTGATTAAGAGCTAGTCATCTCAAAGGACTATAGGTCCATGAGGGCAGGGTCTCTGATTTTTGTGATTTCCTATAAAGCAAGCACCAAGCACAATGATGGTCACATATAAAGCACCTAATAAAAATGAACAGAATCACTATGCAGAAAGAATAGGAGATTTGGGGATTCTAAGTGACTTACCCAAGGTTATGTAGCTATACATAGTGGAACCAGAAATTATATCCAGAACTACCTGACTAAATTTCTAAGCTAGTTAATGTGTGATTCCACCTCACGCACTAATTGGTCATGACATCTTTATTTTAAAATGTTTTGGCATAGATAGACACAGTGATTTTAATCTGTGCTCATTAATTGAAACTTCAATGCTAAAGTAATTAGTTGTCTAATTGGGAGTTCCCAATCTCAGAATGGACAATTAGTATTATATCAGAAACCCAACACACATGAAGCTTCAGCTACCATATTCACATAATACTTAACATTTTACAGGAAGTACATTTAAAAAGAGCTTTTATTGTTGGTTAAAAATGTATTCAAACTATGAATTTTAGTTAAAATATCTTAAAGGCATTTTTTACTCTTGCATGAACAGGGTAGCAATCTCCAATGAGATGTATAGCTAGAATATTAGGGTTATGTCTTTAAGTTTTTTTTTTTCCCCAAGTCATTGAATTACGAGGATTTCTGGATGCCTGATGCAGAGAATAAGGGTAATAAAATACTGTCTCTAGTGAACCTTTTTTTTTTTTTTTTTTTTTTTTGCGGTATGCGGGCCTCTCACTGTTGTGGCCTCCCCCGTTGCGGAGCACAGGCTCCGGACGCGCAGGCTCCGGACGCGCAGGCTCAGCGGCCATGGCTCACGGGCCCAGCCGCTCCGCGGCATATGGGATCCTCCCAGACCGGGGCACGAACCCGTATCCCCTGCATCGGCAGGCGGACTCTCAACCACTTGCGCCACCAGGGAGGCCCTCTAGTGAACCTTTAATGTAAGGGTATGGATGGAGCCCCACAGAAGGACAAAGACCAAACACATATTCTGAACTAGTTTGTGTATTAGTCTTCACATGAGGCAGAATATGGTCTTCAAGTTTCTTTCCTTATAACCTTCTAGTAAGGTTGTGGTAATCTCTCTCTCAACCCCAAAGTCTTTGGGGAATATCATTATCTTCCATACAAAACCTAAGAGGTGTGCACAAACAAAATGATTCAGATAAGTCTTAAACTACTGTGTAAAAAGCCCTGGGCTAAATGCATAATAGGACCATCAACCAATATAGGTCTTCATAGGGCAAGAATGAATTGGTGGGAGAGATTTAAGGCTTGTTGAATTTTAAGTCTGTTTTGAAAATCTAGCTGAGAACATTTTGAGTTAGACATATGGGTATGGAACTAAGAACTAAAGAGCTCTATTTAGAGATTTGAAAAATATTAATAAACAAGTGGATACAGAAGCATCTAGACCCTCCAGGGGAACCGCTAATAATAAGAAAAGATAATGGCCAGAGACCAGGGCTCACCAATAAGATTGTTGTTTTCCCAAAGTTAAAGACCATGTTCTGTTTTTAATGGAAGTATTTTTAAAAGTTTAAGACATTTTTCAAAGTACTTAATAAATATTTGTAATGAATAAATAAATAAACCAATTTAGCAACAATTAAGAGAATTAATTGGTCTTTATTATTAAACAGAAAAGTTTGCTGGAAAGTCTGTGTAGGTAAGGAGTCATTTTTATGATATTGTATTTCTTTGATTATAAAAAGTCTTGATTTTGTATAGCAGCAAATATGTTTTAAAACATTTTCATTTGTATTTAATATTTTAGTTGCACTGTTAAAATATTTTATTTACTAGTTCAAGTGTATTTGAAAAGAGTTGTTATATTTTAAATTGAAGAAATGTTTTTCACTCTGCATTTATTGTCCCAAAGCAGAATTTATGTGAGAAATCACATTTTAGTTCAGAAATATTAAAAGAAAAAAGAAAAAAAAAACACTATGCATAAATTATTTTAACAATGAAAAGTCATTAAGTTAAATTGTTGTGTATATTTCTTCCTAGCTAGGCATTTTAAAAAATATTATTGATATAAGTAAATAAAGATGTATTTCTGATCTAAAAAATCAGAAATGTAGAAGACCAAGAAGAAAAACATTATAAAAAGCTCAGGCTGTTATTTTAATTTTCAAATTATTAAAAATAATTATTGTTTTTTTAGAATCCAAACTGCCTCTGTTCAGAAAATTATACTTGCAGGAGAGTAGGCAAAGTGTTTATACTATTCCCAGAGTAAAGTGGATTTACAGATTTAAGTTGCATGTGAAAAAAAATCACAGTCTCTGTCAATGTCATGAACCTAGATCAATGTATTTAATCATTAGTGTACCAGTATACCTCAGTATAAGTCGATCTCACATAAAAAGTTGTTCATTTGCATGGATCTCAAAGTTCACATTATTTTTAAAGCCTGAGATAATGAGCTAAATTTAAAATGTTCCTTAAATTGTAGAGGAAATCATTATATTATTTTGCTCAACTCTTAGACTGTATGATTTTAGGAGCTACAATCAATATATATAGCTTAAAAGAAAGATTTTGATTCTAAATTTTACCACAGTGTGTGTATAATCAGTACTATTATTATTTGTTCCTGATTAAGATTTTACTGAGCTATACTTAGCACTGTGCTAGGGGACTGCAGTTTAAAAAGTGAATAAAAAGAAATATTTGATTTTTTCCCTCAAGGAGCTTATACATGGAAATATCTTTAGTAGACCGAGTTCTGTGTGATTTTAAACACAAAGCCTGTATATTTGAATTTCTCATACTCAGAAATCCACACTCCTACAGTTGCACAGTTTTGAAGAAGCTTGATGCCCAAAATGAATTAATATTTTAATGTCTGATCAAAAGAAAAACTTAATTTCTAAACACTGTTGAATAATTTTGATTTATGAAGGGTTGAATAATGGCTCTGGTTACCTATTGTTGTGTAACAAATCACTCCATAACTAAATGGTAATAAAAATAATCATATTTTGCCTATACATTGTATGGGTCAAAAATTCATAGAAGACAGGCAGGACTTTGTCTGCAAGAAGATAGGATTTTGTCTGCTCCATAATGATTGGGGCCTTAACACAGAAGACTCAGATACCTGGTTGTGGCTGAAAAAGCTGGAGGCTGAATGATCTATAAGTTTTTTCACTCACATGTCAACTGACTGGGTTGGAATACTTTGAAGGCTGAGCTCAACTGGAGCTCTTTACCATAGCACCCGTATGTGGTCTTTGCTTATAAACTTCTCCCAGCATGGCAGCCTTAAGTTATTTGGATTTTGTATATCATGACCCTAGGCTCAAAGAGTGAGTGTGCCAGTAAATAAGATAGAGCTGAATGGCCTTTGCCCAGCCTAGGAAGTCACATAATGTCACTTCAGCCATACTTTATTGGTTGAATATTTTTTTCCTTTTTTTTTATTAGTTTCTGCTTTATAACAAAGTGAATCAGTCATACATATACATCTGTTCCCACATCCCTTCCCTCATGCATCTCCCTCCCTCCCACCCTCCCCATCCCACCCCTCCAGGCGGTCACAAAGCACCGAGCTGATCTCCCTGTGCTCTGCGACTGCTTCCCACTATCTATCTACATTACGTTTGGTAGTGTATATATGTCCATGCCGCTCTTTCTCTTTGTTACAGCTTACCCTTCCCCCTCCCCATATCCTCAAGTCCATTCTCAAGTAGGTCTGTGTCTTTATTCCCGTTTTACCCCTAGGTTCTTCATGACTTTTTTTTTTTAATTCCATATATATGTGTTAGCATACGGTATTTGTCTTTCTCTTTCTGACTTACTTCACTCTGTATGACAGACTCTAGGTCTATCCACCTCATTACAAATAGCTCAGTTTCGTTTCTTTTTATGGCTGAGTAATATTCCATTGTATATATGTGCCACATCTTTATAAGCCTAGCTAGATCCTAGGGGAGAGGACATAAAACCCACCTCTAGATAGGAAGAGCGTCAGTTTCTGGTCATGTTGTGAAACATACATACTCTTTCTATTCAACACTTGCAGATGTTATTTGTGAAACTGATTAGCCCTCCAGAGCCGGAATAATATAAATTTTGATGCTGTGGTATCTGTTTGTGCTGTCCACCACATGAGTTGTTTTTCTGTCAAATTGAAAAATGTTTACTTTCTCCCGACATCTATTTGTGCAGAAAAAATAAATAGCCAGATTACTTGGACTGAAGGTGTTTTGGGAACTGTCTACAAAGATGAAATAACCATAGTATAGAGGCTATTTACTTGGGGTCAAACTCTCTGAGTTTAAATATCAGCTTGCAAAATAACTTGGAAAAGTTAACTTCTTTGTTCTTCAATTTCCTCACCATTATGTCGGAAGCCAAATAAGTACTAAATACAGGGTTTCTGTGAGGATTAAATGAGATAGTATTAAAGGCACTTAACACAGCACCTTGCACTTGGAAAGAGCACAATCAATAGGGGCATTTCCTGGGTCAACAATATAATTCCTTTAGCAAGAGGAATTCTATTAATGAGCACACATAAATACTAGAATTCAGCCAACCTTGCACATTCTCTCTTCAGATGTGAAAGAAAGGTATCTATGCAGAAAAGAGCCTACAGAATAATACTTTTCTCACCTTAAATTTGGTTAGACTTTTATTTGAAACAAAACAAATTCCAATATCATTGAGAACAAAGTCTGAGTTCATAGAATGTCTTAGCTATTGGCTCTACTTAAAGTGTGATTTTTACATGTTTACTTTTTTTAATTTTTTATTAGTTTCTGCTTTATAACAAAGTGAATCAGTCATACATATACATCTGCTCCCACATCCCTTCCCTCATGCATCTCCCTCCCTCCCACCCTCCCCATCCCACCCCTCCAGGCGGTCACAAAGCACCGAGCTGATCTCCCTGTGCTCTGCGGCTGCTTCCCACTATCTATCTACCTTACGTTTGGTAGTGTATACATGTCCATGCCTCTTTCGCTTTGTCACAGCTTACACTTCCACCTCCCCATATCATCAAGTCCATTCTCAAGTAGGTCTGTGTCTTTATTCCCATTTTACCACTAGGTTCTTCATGACTTTTTTTTTTAATTCCATATATATGTGTTAGCATATGGTATTTGTCTTTCTCTTTCTGAGTTACTTCACTCTGTATGACAGACTCTAGGTCTATCCACCTCATTACAAATAGCTCAGTTTCGTTTCTTTTTATGGCTGAGTAATATTCCATTGTATATATGTACCACATCTTCTTTATCCATTCATCTGATGATGGACATTTAGGTTGTTTCCAACTCCGGGCTATTGTGAATAGAGCTGCAATGAACATTTTGGTACATGTCTCTTTTTGAATTATGGATTTCTCAGGGTATATTCCTAGTAGTGGGATTGCTGCGTCATATGGTAGTTCTATTTTTAGTTTTTTAAGGAACCTCCATACTGTTCTCCATAGTGGCTGTACTAATTCACATTCACACCAGCAGTTCAAGAGTGTTCCCTTTTCTCCACACCCTCTCCAGCATTTATTGTTTATAGATTTCTTGATGATGGCCATTCTGACTGGTGTGAGATGATATCTCATTGTAGTTTTGATTTGCATTTCTCTAATGATTAATGATGTTGAGCATTCTTTCATGTGTTTGTTGGCAGTCTGTATATGTTCTTTGGAGAAATGCCTATTTAAGTCTTCTGCCCATTTTTGGATTGGGTTGTTTGTTTTTTTTTTGCTATTGAGCTGCATGAGCTGTTTATAAATTTTGGAGATTAATCCTTTGTCAGTTGCTTCATTTGCAAATATTTTCTCCCATTCTGAGGGTTCTCTTTTGGTCTTGTTTATAACTTTTTGCTGTGCAAAAGCTTTGAAGTTTCATTAGGTCCCATTTGTTTATCTTTGTTTTTATTTCCATTTCTCTAGGAGGTGGGTCCAAAACGATCTTGCTGTGATTTATGTAATAGAGTGCTCTGTCTATGTTTTCCTCTAAGAGTTTGATAGTTTCTGTCCTTACATTTAGGTCTTTAATCCATTTTGAGCTTATTTTTGTGTATAGTGTTAGGGAATGATCTAATCTCATACTTTTACATGTCACTGTCCAGTTTTCATAGCACCACTTATTGAAGAGGCTGTCCTTTCTCCACTGTACATTCCTGCCTCCTTTATCAAAGATAAGTTGGCCATATGTGCGTGGGTTTATCTCTGGGCTTTCTATCCTGTTCCACTGATCTATCTTTCTGTTTTTATGCCAGTACCACACTGTCTTAATTACTGTTGCTTTGTAGTATAGTCTGAAGTCAGGGAGCCTGATTCCTCCAGCTCCGTTTTTCGTTCTCAAGATTGCTTTGGCTATTCGGGGTCTTTTGTTTTTCCAAACCAATTTTGAATTTTTTTGTTCTAGTTCTGTGAAAAATGCCAGTGGTAGTTTGATAGGGATTGCATTGAATCTGTAGATTGCTTTGGGTAGAAGCATCATTTTCACAATATTGATTCTTCCAATCCAGGAGCATGGTATATCTCTCCATCTATTTGTATCATCTTTAATTTCTTTCATCAGTGTCTTATAATTTTCTGCATACAGGTCTTTTGTCTCCTTAGGTAGGTATATTCCTAGATATTTTATTCTTTTTGTTGCAATGGTAAATGGGAGTGTTTTCTTGATTTCATTTTCAGATTTTTCATCATTAGTGTACAGGAATGCCAGAGATTTCTGTACATTAATTTTGTATCCTGCTACTTTACCAAATTCATTGATTAGCTCTAGTAGTTTTCTGGTAGCATCTTTAGGATTCTCTATGTATAGTATCATGTCATCTGCAAACAGTGACAGCTTTACTTCTTCTTTTCCCATTTGGATTCCTTTTATTTCCTTTTCTTTTCTGATTGCTGTGGCTAGAACTTCTAAAACTATGTTGAATAAGAATGCTGAGAGTGGGCAGCCTTGTCTTGTTCCTGATATTAGTGGAAATGGTTTCAGTTTTTCACCATTGAGGACAATGTTGGCTGTGGGTTTGTCATATATGGCCTTTATTATGTTGAGGAAAGTTCCCTCTATGCCTACTTTCTGCAGGGTTTTTATCATAAATGTGTGTTGAATTTTGTCGAAAGCTTTCTCTGCATCTATTGAGATGATCATATGGATTTTCTCCTTCAACTTGTTAATATGGTGTATCACATTGATTGATTTGCATATATTGAAGAATCCTTGAATTCCTGGAAGAAACCCCACTTGATCATGGTGTATGATCCTTTTAATGTGCTGTTGGATTCTGTTTGCTAGTATTTTGTTGAGGATTTTTGCATCTATGTTCATCAGTGATATTGGCCTGTAGTTTTCTTTCTTTGTGACATCCTTGCCTGGTTTTGGTATCAAGGTGATGGTGGCCTCGTAGAATGAGTTTGGGAGTGTTCCTTCCTCTGATATTGTTTGGAAGAGTTTGAGAAGGATGGGTGTTAGCTCTTCTCTAAATGTTTGATAGAATTCGCCTGTGAAGCCATCTGGTCCTGGGCTTTTGTTTGTTGGAAGATTTTTAATCACAGTTTCAATTTCAGTGCTTGTGATTGGTCTATTCATATTTCCTATTTCTTCCTGATTCAGTCTTGGCAGGTAGTGCATTTCTACGAATTTGTCCATTTCGTCCAGGTTGTCCATTTTATTGGCATAGAGTTGCTTGTGGTAATCTCTCATGATCTTTTGTATTTCTCCAGTGTCAGTTGTTACTTCTCATTTTTCATTTCTAATTCTATTGATTTGAGTCTTCTCCCTTCTTTTCTTGATGAGTCTGGCTAATGGTTTGTCAATTTTGTTTATCTTCTCAAAGAACCAGCTTTTAGTTTTACTGATATTTGCTATCGTTTCCTTCATTTCTTTTTCATTTATTTCTGATCTGATCTTTATGATTTCTTTCCTTCTGCTAACTTTGGGGGTTTTTTGTTCTTCTTCCTCTAATTGCTTTAGGTGCAGGGTCAGGTTGTTTGCTCGAGATGTTTCCTGTTTCTTAAGGTGGGATTGTATTGCTATAAACTTCCCCCTTAGAACTGCTTTTGCTGCGTCCCATAGGTTTTGGGTCGTCTTTTCTCCATTGTCATGTTTTTCTAGGTATTTTTTAATTTCCTCTTTGATTTCTTCAGTGATCACTTCGTTATTGAGTAGTGTATTGTTTGGCCTCCATGTGTTTGTATTTTTTACAGATCTTTTCCTGTAATTGATGTCTAGTCTCATAGCATTGTGGTCAGAAAAGATACTTGATACAATTTCAATTTTCTTAAATTTACCAAGCTTGATTTGTGACCCAAGATATGATCTATCCTGGAGAATATTCCATGAGCACTTGAGAAAAATGAGTATTCTGTTGTTTTTGGATGGAATATCCTATAAATATCAACTAAGTCCATCTTGTTTAATGTATCATTTAAAGCTTGTGTTTCCTTATTTATTTTCATTTTGGTTCATCTGTCCATTGGTGAAAGTGGGGTGTTAAAGTCTCCTACTATGATTGTGTTACTGTCGATTTCCCCTTTTATGGCTGTTATTTGCCTTATGTATTGAAGTGCTCCTATGTTGGGTGCATAAATATTTACAATTGTTATATCTTCTTCTTGGATCGATCCCTTTATTGTTATGTAGTGTCCTTCTTTGTCTCTTCTAATAGTCTTTATTTTAAAGTCTATTTTTCTGATATAAGAATTGCTACTTCAGCTTTCTTTTGATTTCCATTTGCATGGAATATCTTTTACCATCCCCTTACTTTCAGTCTGTATGTGTCTCTAGGTCTGAAGTGGGTCTCTTGTAGACAGCATATATATGGGTCTTGTTTTTGTATCCATTCAGCCAATCTGTGTCTTTTGGTGGGAGCATTTAGTCCATTTACATTTAAGGTAATTATTGATATGTATGTTCCTATTCCCATTTCCTTAATTGCTTTGGGTTCGTTATTGTAGGTATATTCTTTCTGCTGTGTTTCTTGCCTAGAGAAGTTCCTTTAGCATTTGTTGTAAAGCTGGTTTGGTGGTGCTGAACTCTCTCAGCTTTTGCTTGTCTGTAAAGATTTTAATTTCTCTGTCAAATCTGAATGAGATCCTTGCTGGGTAGAGTAATCTTGGATGCAGGTTTCTCTCCTTCATCACTTTAATTATGTCCTGCCACTCCCTTCTGGCTTGTAGAGTTTCTGCTGAGAGATCAGCTGTTAAGCTGATGGGGATTCCTTTGTGTGTTATTTGTTGTTTTTGCCTTGCTGCTTTTAATATGATTTCTTTGTGTTTAATTTTTGACAGTTTGATTAATATGTGTCTTGGTGTATTTCTCCTTGGATTTATTCTGTATGGGACTCTCTGTGCCTCCTGGTCTTGATTAACTATGTCCTTTCCCATATTAGTGAAGTTTTCAACTATAATCTCTTCAAATATTTTCTCAGCCCCTTTCTTTTTCTCCTCTTCTTCTGGAACCCCTATAATTCGAATGTTGGTGTGTTTAATGTTGTCCCAGAGGTCTCTGAGACTGTCCTCTGTTCTTTTCTTTCTTTTTTCTTTATTTTGCTCTGCATCAGTTATTTCCACTATTTTATCTTCTACCTCACTTATCCGTTTTTCTGCCTCAGTTATTCTGCTATTGATCCCATCTAGAGTATTTTTCATTTCATTTATTGTGTTTTTAATCGATGCTTGATTCATCTTTAGGTCTTCTAGGTCCTTGTTAACTGTTTCTTGCATTTTGTCTATTCTATTTCCAAGATTTTGGATCTTGGAAATAGAATCTTGGATCATCTTTACTATCATTATTCTGAATTCTTTTTCAGGTAGACTGCCTATTACCTCTTCATTTGTTAGGTCTGGTATGTTTTTATATTGCTCCTTCACCTGCTGTGTGTTTTTCTGTCTTCTCATTTTGCTTATGTTACTGTGTTTGGGGTCTCCTTTTTGCAGGCTGCAGATATGTCGTTCCTGTTGTTTTTGGTTTCTGTCCCGAGTGGCTTAGGTTGTTTCAGTAGGTTGTGTAGGCTTCCTGGTGGGGGCAACTAATGCCTGTGTTCTGGTGGTTGAGGCTCGATCTTGTCTTTCTGGTGGACAGGCCCACGTCTGGTGGTGTGCTTTGGGGTGCCTGTGGCCTTATTATGTTTTTAGGTAACCTCTCTGCTAATGGGTGGGGTTGTGTTCCTGCCTTGATAGGTGCTTGGCATAGGGTGACCAGCGCTGTAGCTTGCTGGTCGTTGACTGATGCTGGGTGCTGGTGTTGCGATGGAGATCTCTGGTAGATTTTCGCTGCTTGATATTATGTGGAGCTGGGAGGTCTCTTGTGGACCCGTGTCCTGAAGTTGGCTCTCCCACTTCAGAGGCACAGCACTGACTCCTGGCTGCAGCACCAAGAGCCTTTCATCCACCCGGCTAAGACTAGCAGGGAGAAAAAGTAGAAAGAAAGAATTAGTGGAAGAAAGAAAGACAGAGGGAAAGAAAGGAAGAAGGGGAGAAAGGAAGGAAGGAAGGAAGAAAGAAAAAAAGGAGGGTGGGAGGGAGGAAGGATGGAAAGAAAGAAAGAAAGAAAGGAGGGAGGGATGAATGAAAGCAAAAGGAAGAGTGAATGGAAGAAGGGAGGGAGGGCGGGAGGAAGGAAAGAAAGAAAGAAAGAAAGGAGGGAGGGAGGGAAGAAGTAAAGAAAAATGAAGTGGAAAGAAGAAGGGTGGGAGGGAGGGAGGGAGGAAAGAAAAAGAAAGAAGGAAAGGAGGAGCGGAGGGAGGGAGGGAGGAAGGGAAGGTAGGAAAGAAAGAAAGAGCAGGTAAAGTAAAATAGAATAAAGTATGAAATATAGTAGCGTTATTAAAATTAAAAAGTAATTATTGAAAAAAACCAGACAGATAGAACCCTGGGACATATGGTGGAAACAAAGCTATACAGAGAGAATCTTACACAGAAGATTACACATACACATTCAAAAAAAGAGAGCAGGGAGAAAAATCAAAAATCTTGCTCTCCAAGTCCACCTCCTCAATTTGGGATAATTCGTTGTAAAAAGAGGAAAAGGGCGAGGAGTCTGAAATCTTGCTCTCTAAGTCCACCTCCTTAATTTGGGATAATTCGTTGTAAAAAGAGGAAAAGGGGGGAAAGTCTTAAATCTTGTCCTCAAAGTCCACTTCCTCAATTTGGGATGATTCGCTGTCCATTTATGCACTCCAGAGACGCAGGGCACATCAAATGGACCGTGGAGCTTTAATCCGCTGCCTCCGAGGCTGCACAGAGAGATTTCCCTGTCTCTGCTCTCACAGCTCCCGGGTCTCAGCCTTGGACCTGGCCCCGCCTCTGCCCGTAGGTCGCTGGAGGGCGTCCGTTCTTTGCTCAGACAGGACGGGTTTAAAGGAGCTGCTGATTCGGGGGCTCTGGCTCCCTCAGCAGAGGGGAGGGAGGGGCGCACAGTGTGGGGCGGGCCTGCGGCGGCAGAGGACGGTGTGACGTTGCAGCAGCCCGAGGCGCTCCGTGCGCTTTCCCGGGAAAGCCGTCCACGGGTCCCGGGACCCCGGCAGTGGCGGGGTGCACAGGCCCCCCGGAAGGCGGGGTGGACAGTGACCCACGCTCACACACAGGCCCCACGGCGGCGGCGGCAGCAGCAGCCCCATCATCGCACGCCCGTCTCCGAGGTCCGCACCTGTCTCCGGCGCTTCCCCAAGCAGCCCTCTTAATGCCCTCTCCTCGCGCACCAGGAAACAAAAGGGAAAAAAGTCTCTTGCCTCTTCTGCAGCTCCAGACCCTTTCCCCGGACTCCCTCCGGGCTAGCCGTGGTGCACTAACCCCTTCAGGCTCTCTTCCTGCCACCAACCCCAGTCCTCTCCCTGCGCTCTGACTGAAAGCCGATACCCGAGCCACAGCTCCCAGCCCCGCCCACCCCGGCGGTCGAGCAGACGAGCCTCTTGGGCTGGTGTGTGCCTGAGGGCACCGATCCTCTGTGCCGGAATCTCTCCACTCTGCCCTCCACACCCCTGTTGCTGTGCTCTCCTCCGCTACTCCGAAGCTTTCCCCCTCTGCCACCCGCAGTCTCCGCCCGTGAAGGGGCTTGTAGTGTGTGGAAACCTTTCCTCCTTCACGGCTCCCTCCCACTGGTGCAGGTCCCGTCCCTATCCTATTGTCTCTGTTTATTCTTTTTTTATTTTGTCCTACCCAGGTATGTGGGGAGTTTCTTGCCTTTTGGGGTGTCTGAGGTCTTCTGTCAGCGTTCAGTAGGTGTTCTGTAGGAGTTCTTCCACGTGTAGATGAATTTCTGATGTATCTGTGGGGAGGAAGGTGATCTCCGCGTCTTACTCTTCTGCCATCTTCCTCTACATGTTTACTCTTAATTTGCCTCTGTGATTGAGTCTTGCTGGGCCAAATAGCCTCTTAATATGCATTTGGTCTACAGGAATCAGTGGCTGAGTATTTTCTTTATAATAGTTAAAATATTGTAAAGTCTTCACTCCATATATTCAGTTGGTTGAAGTTTACAGGGTGAATTTAGCAAATGTAGATCATCCTGGTTGAGACTGTGCATACCGGGTGGGCACAAGTGGAAAAGGCTCCACAAATAGGCTGGGAAAGCTTGCCATTGGAACTGTCTTATGGAACCTGAATTTTTGAAATAGTGAATCACACCTATAATCAGCAAGTGGCTTGCACTGTAATTTGGCATCATTGAAGTCTTTAATACCATCTGGAAAGGAAAGGACCAAAAGGTTTCCTACTAGGTGGCTTATAAAACTTTTAAGATATTTAGTGATCACATGTAATGTTTAAATATTTAAGGCATATTTAAAGGAGCTATTTGAAGCACTTCAAATGATTACGTCTCCTAATTCACCAAACACTGGCAAGATTAAGTTTTCAAAAAGCAAGACTGTTTTTGATTTATGAAGTACAAAAAAGGCACCTGAAAAAAAAATCTACTGAAATTTTGCTTCTTTTTAAAAAGATCTGAAAGACAGTTTTGTAAAAAATAAAAATAAAGAAAACATAAAGTAACATAAATTCTCTTGGGCTAATATTTTACATGCCAAGTAGAGCCCAGAGCTCATTTTTACAGCTGTTTTATGAGTCTTTAAAATAGTGATTTATAATGGAAAAAGTGACACAATCTTAATTATAAAATGATGTACCAGGTACTATAACAAGCAAAGATATTTTTCTCAAACATGCATAGCATTTAATTTTTGCTGAAAGGCTGGTACTGTGTTCTTTCCTTATGATTATAATTCTCAATTACGCCTATATCCTTATCTATAGAGTTTCTTTTCTTAATAACTATTATCTTCCTTTTAATTTTATTTTTCTCCGTGATGAAAATACTGCAGCAAAATATTCCTGAAAAAATGAGACTTCTAGTCTAACCACATCATAATATCAAAATATTATTAGGCAGTACAACATGCAAAATTCAGCAAGTATACTATGACAATCATTTTCTGATTTTATCTTATAATTGTCCATTTTATCTGTCAGTATTAGGCTCTGAGGTAGCACTAGCATACCCTTTCTGACAGCAGACACTGGTCATCTAACAGTAAGGTTTGCTGCAGGGGTCATAAATGCTCTGAGAATCCTTGATTTCCAGGGCCCTGACAAATACTGGGGACAGGCAGGCAACCAGAAAGAGGACCCTGGTTCTTAAAATAGAAGACAATCCCCACTGGTCCATCTACTTGCACAGGATCAGAACCAAAGAGGGAACTATAAAAGTATACCATTTGCACGGTCAGTATCTGCAGAGCATGTGTGATGTACTGGATTCTACAGTACACAAACGTCTTAGTAAATACAAAATGATTAGTAAATAGAAAAATTTTAGTAAAAGAAAAATTATTGTTAATGTGTCAGTGAATAGAGGCTTTATTTATTGTGAAATTAACAGTACATACTTCTGTGATCTATAAATGAGTTAATGCCATAGTAATGCACATCCTACAATGTAACATTTTTTTCCTTTAAAAGGATGCCATAAACACCATTCTTATAATTCCTAAAATAGAAATGGTTTTATGGAGTGCTTTGGTGTGAAGATGGTACTAGTTTCCTTCTGTAGAATAAACCATTAAACAGCATGATTGTATATAATTAACATGGTAATTCCCTCTGTGTGCTATCCTGAAATATAAAATAAAAATATGGTGTGCTTAATCATAACAAAATACAAGCATTTAACAAAATAGAGACATGCTTCTATGTATAAAACTCGAGGACTCAGAAGCTTATTCTTACAGATAAGTATTTTCTTACTCAGTTTGGAAAGCAATGTTAATTGACAACAATTCTAACTTCCACAGAATGCCTCAGATCATTTTGTAGACTATATCCTAGTTTCCTACCCACATTATTTAAATGTAGCTCAAAGCAAAAATAATGTGTTGCATAAGAAAAATGTAAAAATATTTGTATAAAGCATCTTATTGTTAAAGCTACTAGCAAACAATGGTCATATTATGGGTAGTCTGGATAAAGTTGGTTTGCAATGGGAATGCCCCCTAATTTAGTCATGTTTAGAGAAATGTGGGCAAATCAGATAGTTTTTCTGAACAATCTGTAATTCACTGAATAGACTTTTAATTACTGATTAAGATCAGGAAATTACAAAGATTAGGTCAAACCATGGGAAAATTTAAGAGAAAAAAATTCACCAATTTTTATAAGCAAAGTTTGGAAAAATATGATTTGAATATTTCCACGGTAGTCCTACTTGCTGGTCTTCTGCCATTTCACTTCAAACACTAATATATTGTGGTGAACTTTTACAGTTTTTAAGTAGTGCATCTTTTATTTATCTATCTATCTATTTATTTATCTATTTATTTATTTGATGGTACCTGTTTGTTTGTTTGTTTTTTAACATCTTTATTGGAGCATAATTGTTTTACAATGGTGTGTTAGTTTCTGTTGTATAACAAAGTGAATCAGATATACATATACATATATCCCCTTATCTCCTCCCTCTTGTGTCTCCCTCCCAACATCCCTATCCCACCCCTCTAGGTGGACACAAAGCACCGAGCTGATCTCCCTGTGCTATGTGGCTGCTTCCCACTAGCTATGTATTTTACATTTTGTAGTGTGTATATGTCCATGCCACTCTCTAACTTTGTACCAGCTTACCCTTCCCCCTCCCTGTGTCCTCAAGTCCATTCTCTATGTCTGTGCCTTTATTCCTGTTCTGCCCCTAGGTTCTTCAGAAACAGTTTTTTTTTTTTTTTTTTTTTTTTAGATTCCATATATATGTGTTAGCATATGGTATTTGCTTTTGTCTTTCTTACTTACTTCACTCTATATGACAGTCTCTAGGTCCATCCACCTCATTACAAATAACTCAATTTTGTTTCTTTTTATGGCTGAGTAATATTCCATTGTATATATGTGCCACATCTTTATCCATTCATCTGTTGATGGACACTTAGGTTGTTTCCATGTCCTGGCTATTGTAAATAGAGCTGCAGTGAACATTGTGGTACATGACTCTTTTGGAATTATGGTTTTCTCAGGGTATATGACCAGTAGTGGAATTGCTGGGGTCATATGGTAGTTCTATTTTTAGTTTTTTTAAGGAACCCCCATACTGTTCTCCATAGTGGCTGTATCAATTTACATTCTCACCAACAGTGCAAGAGGCTTCCCTTTTCTCCACACCTTCTCCAGCATTTATTGTTTGTAGATTTTTTGATGATGACCATTATGCCTGGTGTGAGGTGATACCTCATTGTAGTTTTGATTTGCATTTCTCTAATGATTAGTGATGTTGAGCATCCTTTCACGTGTTTGGTGGCAATCTGTATATCTTCTTTGGAAAAATGTCTATTTAGGTCTTCTGCCCATTTTTAGATTGGGTTGTCTGTTTTTTTTTGATATTGAGCTGCATGAAATGCTTGTATATTTTGGAGATTAATCCTTTGTTAGTTGCTTTAAGTAGTGCATCTTAAATGTCTAATATATGCCAATATTGGTGATAGGTAATAAGGACATACAAAGGAATGAAAAAAATTAGGCAAAATTTCTGTCATCAAGAACTCAGAATGCACTTGCATTTCTCTCAAAACATGACTCAACAGCACTATTTATATCTGTCAAGATATGGAAACAACTTAAGTGTCCATCAACAGACTAATGGATTAAGAAGATGTTGTGTAAATATATATATATATATAGTATAAATATATATATAGTATATATATATAGTATAGTATAATATATATAGTATATAATATATATATAGTATAATATATATATAAATATATATATAGTATAGTATAAAATATATAAATAATATAAATATTAAATATATATATATATATAGTAGAATACGATTCATCTATAAAAAAGAACAAAATGTTTCCATTTGCAGCAACATGGATAGACTTGGTGATCATTATTCTAAGTGAAATAAGTCAGACAAAGAAAGCCAAATACTGTATGATATCACTTATATGTGGAATATAAAAAAAATAAAATAAGCTAGTGAATATAACAAAAAAGGTGCAGACTCACAGATATAGAGCAGGGGTCTCCAGCCTCCCGGCCATGGACCTCTATCGGTCCGTGGCCTGTTAGGAACCAGGCCGCACAGCAGAGGTGAGAAGCAGGCAAGCAAGCAAAGATTCATCTGCCCCTCCCCATCACTTGCATTACCGCCTGAAACCTCCCTCCCACCTGCCCCGTCCATGGAAAGTTTGTCTTCTATGAAACCGATCCTTGGTGCCAAAAAGTTGGGGACCACTGATATAGAGAACAAACTAGTGGTTACCAGTGGGGAATGGGGGAGGGGCAATAGAGTGGTGGGGTAGTGAGAGATACAAACTATTGGATGTAAGATAGGTTACAAGGATGTATTGTACAACACAGGGAACATAGCCAATATTTTTTTTAATAACTGTAAATGGGGTGTACTATAAAAATTGTATAAAACTTTTGCAATAAGAGTAACATAAAATATTAATAAGTAGAATTTTTTTAAAATTTCTTATCAATGAGCTTCCATATTTAAATATAATGTAGAATTATTAATACCATGCCAATTCTTTGCTCTTATATTTTGACTTAAGACAATGACTTGTGTTTTTCTCTCACAACCTGTGTGTTGAGTGGACTCAGATGAGTATTTATTTGCACTTGGAGTCTCTCATGTGGCTGACATCAGATGGCAGATGGAATTGGACTGAATGTCCAAGATGGCATACTCACTTGGCTGTCAGCTGATGTTGGCTTTGGCTGAGAGTTTAGCTCAGACTACACATCCGAGTGTCTACATGTACTTTCTCCACATCACAGGGACTTCTCATGGTATGACAGTTAG
Organism: Mesoplodon densirostris; assembly: GCF_025265405.1. Taxonomy (NCBI): domain Eukaryota; kingdom Metazoa; phylum Chordata; class Mammalia; order Artiodactyla; family Ziphiidae; genus Mesoplodon; species Mesoplodon densirostris. The sequence goes on from NC_082665.1 coordinate 17,734,831, forward strand.
TTTCCAAGAACTAGTATTCCAACAGTCAGAGCCTATGGAAGCTGCCAGTCTCTTAAACTGTGGAGACTGGCACAGCTTCCCTTCTCCCATATTCTATCAGGTAGCTTCCCAGATTCAAGGGGGGGTGGGGGTGGGCATATAGACCCCTTCCTTTCAATGGGGAGTGGGGCATGTGAAAGGACTTGTGACCATTTCTAACCTACAATATCCTGAATCAAACATTTTTGTTTCCAATTCGGAGATGCTCCAGTTCACTTCCTATTCCAGACACTGATGTGCTGATTTGTTCCAGACAGGAACAAATCTAGTTTTTCACAGGCACAACCTGACAACATCTTGCTGTGAACTTCTAACTTCCTTCCCTGGGCATTTGTGGTACTCTTTTGTGGAAGGCTTATGAGAACCCCACTCAGCATGAACCCATGTTTAGCATGGACATGTAGGATAATTAACACACTGCAGCAAGTCAGTGGGGGATAGGGGTCAATAGAAGCTTCCACCTTTCTTCTTCCTTGGTTGATAGTTCTGAGATACACATCAGAGTGTCATGTGGGATTAAACAACCTGTTGCTCCAAGTGGTAGTGATAATGACAACTCCTTGCTTATAGACAAACCACAAATAAAACACTAAGGTCGTGTCTGAATAAGAAAGCATGATGCTAAAGGCTGATGTGTGTCTCCCCAAAATTCATAAGTTGAAGCCCTAATCCTCAGTGTGACTATATTTAGAGTAAGGAAGTAATTATGGTTAAAAGAGGTCATAAGGGTAGGATCCTGATCCTGTATGATTAGAGTCCTTTTAAGAAGAGACAGCAGAGAGCTCACTTTCTCCTTCCCCAGCATGTGAAGACACAGCTAGAAGGTAGACATCTAAAAGCCAGGAACAGAGCTCTCACTGGGAATGGAATCAACCGGGCTCATTGGTCTTGGACTTCCCAGGCTCCAGAACTGTGAGAAAATAAAATTCTGTTGTTTCAGCCACCCAGTCTATGGAATTTTGTTGTGGCAGCCTGAGCAAACTGAAACACACTAGCAGTAACAGTTTGCTCATACAAATGGTTTGAATGATTTTTTTCCTTCAGTTAAAATTCTGTATCCCTTATTGTAAAAAAGATATCTTTGTAAATTCTCTCTAGGTTTGTAGAATGCACTAGTACATTTCTTAAAGAATGATGACATAAGCTGATCTTTTTTTTTTTTTGAAATGGAGAACTGCAATGTGACATAAGGACTTGAAAGCAAGTCACTATCTTGTGCACACACACAAAAAAAAACTTCAAATATTTCTAAGTCACTAAAACTGACTTGCACACAAATCTTTACCTATCATCCTATAATATGTGCTATTCGGTTTTCATTCTTCACCATGATTGATGCACCCACTGGCCACCTGAGCTAACCTTGTGATTCCCAGTGTCCGATATGGTATTCCAACATTTAATCATAAAGCAAGATAAAATGAATAAAATGATGAGGCCATTGTAACTGTTGAAGTTCTGTAAAGTAAAAATTCCTGCTTCAGTAACCAAAAAAACACTTAAATGGGCACTTTCTTAGTATTTAACAGCACACTGTTGTTCTTAAAGCTTTTATAGAGTTGTAGAAAAAGACTATTTTTCTCAAATCCCAAGTAGAGTCTCCCTAGTATGCTTGTCTGTGAAGCCTAACCATTTTCCAGCCGCATGTTTGGCATATATTGCTGGTCATTTTCAGATAATTCAAGTTTATAAGACAAGAAAAATAAAGGAAATCCCATAAATCCAATTTCTCCCTTCTCATCTGAGGAATCCAAGACTCAGAGAAGTATGACCAAGTCATGGTACTAGTTAGTGACAGAATTAACTTGGGTATTTTAAGATTAAAGCCAATACTATTTCCACTACACCATTCATTCCTTCTTCCACTAGCTAGGATTATATTTGGACTATTTGAGAAAGAGAGAGAGAGAGAGAGAGTGTGTGTGTGTGTGTGTTAAATGACTACTGAAAGAGAGTATTAGCTCTGTGTGGAATCGCCCTTCTGGCTTTCCTTTAGGACTTGCTTCATTTTACCACTTGGATACCAGACTATTAAATCAGTAAGAGTATAGACATACGTAGTACCATTTTCTTATATTATGCTGAAATTTTTGTTTCTAGATTTTTGTGCCCTGTTTCTAAGAAGGAAACTGTAAGAACAGACATAACAGACATTAACACTACTTAAATAAAGCAGGGTTTAATATCCTCTACAGTTGATATTCATCTTGCAAAAACATAAACTTTTACATTTATTCAGTAGTTATAAACACAAAGCAATTTTCTTACTGCAGTTGAACCTTGGAAAAACTGTTAATGTGTAAAAGTGGTGAATTTGCCAACTTATTTTTGCAACTATATTCTTTTTCCATCAAGAGTTCTATTCTAAAATAATTTAGAAAACTATTAATTTTTCATAGAAATCCATTCAGCCATATTCTAAATCTAATAAATGTTTTGATGGTGCTGTGAGGCAGAACAGTGAAGTCATTTGAGCTGTTTAGAATTAAGTCTCCTGGAAGGGACTCATCTTTACAACTTCTCCACTGGCTGCAGAGAGTTTGATCAGGAAACTCCAATATACGAGTGTAACATCATGTATCTCAGACATGCTAATCCTGAACACCAAACCATGTCTCTTTTGATCATTTATATTTGAAATTAAGACTTTTTACCATGTTATCATTTTACACCCACTCTAAAAGTGAAGAGCTATTACCAACACTTGTTCCACCAATCAAATGTTTAATTTATTATCAATAATATTGTCTCATATCTTTTCATTCCAGACTTCCTGTTAAGAATGCTAAAAATAACACCACCACCAATCACAAGAAAATAGGTCATAAAAAATGAATATGCCAAATTTAGGTCAATACTAGGATTGGTTGAAAAATCTATGAAATTATATTCACAAATTTCTTTAATTAAAACCTTTAACAACAGAACTATTAGATAAAATTTTCCTTTGATCATATATTATTTGTATTTATGTAGTTTTCAAAGAAAAAAATCATGAAATAATAAAATCCTTAAGATGTTTTAATTTGTATTTAGTATTTTGTGACTCTATCTCTTTTTTAAAAAATTACATATATGTATATGTGTCAGCATACAGTATTTGTCTTTCTCTTTCTGACTTACTTCACTCTGTATGACAGAATTTAGGTCCATCCACCTCATTACAAATAGCTCAATTTCATTTATTTTTATGGCTGAGTAATATTCCATTGTATATATGTGCCACATCTTTTTTTTTATTATTTTTGTTTTTTATTAGTTTCTGCTTTATAACAAAGTGAATCAGTCATACATATACAACTGTTCCCACATCCCTTCCCTCTTGCATCTCCCTCCCTCCCACCCTCCCTATCCCACCCCTCCAGGTGGTCACAAAGCACCGAGCTGATCTCCCTGTGCTATGCGGCTGCTTCCCACTATCTATCTACCTTACGTTTGGTACTGTATATATGTCCATGCCTCTCTTTCGCTTTGTCACAGCTTAGTCTTCCCCCTCCCCATATCCTCAAGTCCATTCTCAAATAGGTACTGTCTTTATTCCTGTTTTACCCCTAGGTTCTTCATGATATTTTTTTTCTTAAATTCCATATATATGTGTTAGCATACAGTATTTGTCTTTCTCTTTCTGACTTACTTCACTCTGTATGACAGACTCTAGGTCCATCCACCTCATTACAAATAGCTCAATTTCATTTCTTTTTATGGCTGAGTAATATTCCATTGTATATATGTGCCACATCTTCTTTATCCATTCATCCGATGATGGAAACTTAGCTTGTTTCCATCTCTGGGCTATTGTAAATAGGGCTGCTATGAACATTTTGGTACATGACTCTTTTTGAATTATGGTTTTCTCAGGGTATATGCCCAGTAGTGGGATTGCTGGGTCATATGGTAGTTCTATTTGTAGTTTTTTAAGGAACCTCCATACTGTTCTCCATAGTGGCTATACCAATTCACATTCTCACCAGCAGTGCAAGAGTGTTCCCTTTTTTCCACACCCTCTCCAGCATTTATTGTTTGTAGATTTTTTGATGATGGCCATTCTGACTGGTGTGAGATGATATCTCATTGTAGTTTTGATTTGCATTTCTCCAATGATTAAAGATGTTGAGCATCCTTTCATGTGTTTGTTGGCAGTCTGTATAACCTCTGTGGAGAAATGTCTATTTAGGTCTTCTGCCCATTTTTGGATTGGGTTGTTTGTTTTTTTGCTATTGAGCTGCATGAGGTGCTTATAAATTTTGGAGATTAATCCTTTGTCAGTTGTTTCATTTGCAAATATTTTCTCCCATTCTGAGGGTTGTCTTTTGGTCATGTTTATAGTTTCATTCGCTGTGCAAAAGCTTTTAAGTATCATTAGGTCCCATGTGTTTATTTTTGTCTTTATTTCCATTTCTCTAGGAGGTGGGTCAAAAAGGATCTTGCTGTGATTTATGTCTTAGAGTGTTCTGCCTATGTTTTCCTCTAAGAGTTTGATAGTTTCTGGCTTAACATTTAGGTCTTTAATCAATTTTGAGCTTATTTTTGTGTATGGTGTTAGGGAGTGATCTAATCTCATACTTTTACATATCCCTGTCCAGTTTTCCAATCATCACTTACTGAAGAGACTGTCCTTTCTCCACTGTACATTCCTGCCTCCTTTATCAAAATAAGGTGACCATATGTGCGTGGGTTTATCTCTGGGCTTTCTATCCTGTTCCATTGATCTATCTTTCTGTTTTTGTGCCAGTACCATACTGTCTTGATTACTGTAGCTTTGTAGTATAGTCTGAAGTCAGGGAGCCTGATTCCTCCAGCTCCGTTTTTCGTTCTCAAGATTGCTTTGGCTATTCGAGGTCTTTTGTGTTTCCATACAAATTGTGAAATTTTTTGTTCTAGTTCTGTGAAAAATGCCATTGGTAGTTTGATAGGTATTGCATTGAATCTGTAGATTGCTTTGGGTAGTAGAGTCATTTTCACAATGTTGATTCTTCCAATCCAAGAACATGGTACATCTCTCCATCTATTTGTATCATCTTTAATTTCTTTCATCAGTGTCTTATAATTTTCTGCATACAGGTCTTTTGTCTCCTTAGGTAGGTTTATTCCTAGATATTTTATTCTTTTTGTTGCAATGGTAAATGGGAGTGTTTTCTTGATTTCACTTTCAGATTTTTCATCATCAGTATATAGGAATGCCAATGTTTTCCATTCATTAATTTTGTATCCTGCTACTTTACCAAATTCATTGATTAGCTCTAGTAGTTTTCTGGTAGCATTTTTAGGATTCTCTATGTATAGTATCATGTCATCTGCAAACAGTGACAGCTTTACTTCTTCTTTTCCAATTTGGATTCATTTTATTACCTTTTCTTCTCTGATTGCTGTGGCTAAAACTTCCAAAACTAGGTTGAATAAGAGTGGTGAGAGTGGGCAACCTTGTCTTGTTCCTGATATTAGTGGAAATGGTTTCAGTTTTTCACCATTGAGGACGATGTTGGCTGTTGGTTTGTCATATATGACCTTCATTATATTGAGGAAAGTTCCCTCTATGCCTACTTTCTGCAGGGTTTTTATCATAAATGGGTGTTGAATTTTGTAGAAAGCTTTCTCTGCATCTATTGAGATGATCATATGGTTTTTCTCCTTCAACTTGTTAATATGGTGTATCACATTGATTGATTTGCATGTATTGAAGAATCCTTGCATTCCTGGAATAAACCCCACTTGATCATGGTGTATGATCCTTTTAATGTGCTGTTGGATTCTGTTTGCTAGTATTTTATTGAGGATTTTTGCATCTATGTTCATCAGTGATATTGCCCTGTAGTTCTCTTTCTTTGTGACATCCTTGTCTGGTTTTGGTATCAAGGTCATGGTGGCCTCTTAGAATGAATTTGGGAGTGTTCCTCCCTCTGCTATATTTTGGAAGAGTTTGAGAAGGATAGGTGTTAGCTCTTCTCTAAATATTTGACAGAATTTTCAATCACAGTTTCAATTTCAGTGCTTGTGATTGGTCTATTCATATTTTCTATTTCTTCCTGATTCAGTCTTGGCAGGTTGTGCATTTCTCAGAATTTGTCCATTTCTTCCACGTTTTCCATTTTATTGGCATAGAGTTGCTTGTAGTAATCTCTCATGATCTTTTGTATTTCTTCAGTGTCAGTTATTACCTCTCCTTTTTCATTTCTAATTGTATTCATTTGAGTCTTCTCCCTTTTTTTTCTTGATGAGTCTGGCTAACGGATTATCTATTTTGTTTATCTTCTCAAAGTACCAGATTTTCATTTTATTCATCTTTGCTATTGTTTCCTTCATTTCTTTTTCATTTATTTCTGACCTGATTTTTATGATTTCTTTCCTTCTGCTAACTTTGGGGTGTTTTTGTTCTTCTTTCTCTAATTGCTTTAGGTGCAAGGTTAGGTTGTTTATTCGAGATGTTTCCTGTTTCTTAAGGTGTGATTGTATTGCTATAAACTTCCCTCTTAGAGCTGCTTTTGCTCCAACCCATAGGTTTTGGATCGTCTTGTCTCCACTGTCATTTGTTTCTAGGTATTTTTTTTTATTTCCTCTTTGATTTCTTCAGTGATCACTTCGTTATTGAGTAGTGTATTGTTTGGCCTCCATCTGTTTGTATTTTTTACAGATCTTTTCCTGTAATTGATATCTAGTCTCATACCATTGTGGTTGGAAAAGATACTTGGTACAATTTCAGTTTTCTTAAATTTACCAAGGCTTGATTTGTGATCCAAGATATGATCTATCCTGGAGAATGTTCCATGAGCACTTGAGAAAAAATTGTACTCTGTTGCTTTTGGATGGAATGTCCTATAAATATTAAGTAAGTCCATTTTGTTTGATGTATCATTTAAAGCTTGTTTTTCCTTATTTATTTTCATTTTGGATGATCTGTCCATTGGTGACAGTGGTGTGTTAAAATCCCCTAGTATGAATGTGCTACTGTCAATTTCCCCTTTTATGGCTGTTAGTATTTGCCTTATGTATTGAGGTGTTCCTATGTTGAGTGCATAAATATTTACATTTGTTATATCTTCTTCTTGGATCGATACCTTGATCATTATGTAGTGTCCTTCTTTGTCTCTTCTAGTAGTCTTTATTTTAAAGTCTATTTTGTCTGATATAAGAATTGCTACTCCAGCTTTCTTTTTGTTTCCATTTGCATGGAATATCTTTTTCCATCCCCTTACTTTTAATCTGTATGTGTCTCTAGGTCTGAATTGGGTCTCTTGTAGACAGCATATATATGGGTCTTGTTTTTGTATCCATTCAGCCAATCTGTGTCTTTTGGTGGGAGCATTTAGTCTATTTACATTTAAGGTAATTATCAATATGTATGTTCCTATTCCCATTTTTTTTAATTGTTTTGGGTTCATTATTGTAGGTCTTTTCCTTCTGCCATGTTTCTTGCCTAGATAAGTTCCTTTAGCATTTGTTGTACAGCTGGTTTGGTGGTGCTGAACTCTCTCAGCTTTTGGTTGGCTGTAAACGTTTTAATTTCTCCATCAAATCTGAATGAGATCCTTACTGGGTAGAGTAATCTTGGTTGCAGGTTTCTCTCCTTCATCACTTTAAATATGTTCTGCCATTCCATTATGGCTTGCAGAGTTTCTGCTGAAAGATCAGCTGTTAACCTTATGGGGATTCCCTTGTGTGTTATTTGTTGTTTTTCCCTTGCTGCTATTAATATATTTTCTTTGTATTTAATTTTTACAGTTTGATTAATATGTGTTTTGCCGTATTTCTCCTTGGATTTATCCTGTATGGGACTCTCTGTGCCTCCTGTACTTGACTGACTATTTCCTTTCCCATATTAAGGACGTTTTCAACTATAATCTCTTTAAATACTTTTTCAGTCCCTTTCTTTTTCTCTTCTTCTTCTGGAACCCCTATAATTCGAATGTTGATGCATTTAATGTTGTCCCAGAGGTCTCTGAGACTGTCCTCAGTTCTTTTCATTCTTTTTTTCTTTATTCTGCTCTGCAGTAGTTATTTCCTCTATTTTATCTTCCACGTCACTTATCTGTTCTTCTGCCTCAGCTATTCTGCTATTAATCCCATCTAGAATATTGTTCATTTCATTTATTGTGTTTTTAATCATTGCTTGATTCATCCTTAGCTTTTCTAGGTCCTTGTTAACTGTTTCTTGCATTTTGTCTATTCTATTTCCCAGATTTTGGATCATCTTTACTATCATTATTCTAAATTATTTTTCAGATAGACTGCCTATTGCCTCTTCATTTGTTAGGTCCGGTGGGTTTTTATCTTGTTCCTTTTCCTCCTGTGTGTTTTTCTGTCTTCTCATTTTGCTTATCTTACTGTGTTTGGGGTCTCCTTATTGCAGGCTGCAGGTTCGTAGTTCCCATTGTTTTTGGTGTCTGTCCCCAGTGGCTAAGGTTGTTTCAGTGTTTTGTGTAGGCTTCCTGGTGGAGTGGACTAGTGCCTGTGTTCTGGTGGATGAGGTTGGATCTTGTCTTTCTGGTGGGCGGGTCCACATCTGGTGGTGTGTTTTGGGGTGTCTGTGGACTTTTTATGATTTTAAGCAGCCTCTCTGCTAATGGGTGGTGTTGTGTTCCTGTCTTGCTAGTTGTTTGGCCCAGGTTGTCTTGCACTGTAGCTTGCTGGTCATTGAGTGAAGCTGGGTGCTGGTGTTGAGATGGAGATCTCTGGAAGATTTTCGCCATTTGATATTATGTGGAGCTTGGAGGTCTCTTGTGGACCAGTGTCCTGAAGTTGGCTCTCCCAACTCAGAGGCACATCACTGACTCTTGGATCCTCAATTTGGGATGATTCATTGTCTATTCATGTATTCCACAGATGCAGGGTACATCAAGTTGATTGTGGAGCTTTAATCTGTTGCTTCTGAAGCTGCTGGGAGAGATTTCCCTTTCTCTTCTTTGTTGTCACAGCTCCCTGGTCTCAGCTTTGGATTTGGCCCCACCTCTGCATGTAGGTCACTGGAGGGCATCTGTTCTTCACTCAGACAGGACAGGGTTAAAAGAGCAGCCACTTCGGGGACTCTGGCTCACTCAGGCCAGGTGGAGGGGAGGGGCACATAGTGCGGGGCTAGCCTGCAGCGACAGATGCCGGCGTGAAGTTGCACCAGCCTGAGGCACGCCGTGCATTCTCCCAGGGAAGCCGTCCCTGGATCCCAGGACCTCTGCAGTGACGGGCTGCACAGGCTCCCCGGAACGGGTACATGGACAGTGACCTGCGCTCGCACACAGGCCTCATGTTGGTGGCAGCAGCCCCAGCGTCCCACACCCGTCTCTGGCATCTGCGCTTTTAGCTGTGTCTTGCGCCCATCTCTGTAGCTCCTTTAAGCAGTGCTCTTAATCCCCTCTCCTCACACACCAGGAAACAAAGAGAAAGAAAAGTCTCTTGCCTCTTCAGCAGGTCCAGACTTTTTCGACTCTGCCTCTTTTAAATTAAAAAAAAAAACTGTTTATAAAAAGACTTCATATTATTGCTCATCATGCAGTAACTAACTTGAACATGTTAAGACTTCATGTTTTAAATCTTCAAACAATTACCCAAGATTAATGACTAACAATTAATAGTAGTGTTTAATGTACATTTAGATCACCTGAGAGATATTAAGTTATGCTTCAACCCATGGTTCACAGCTCCTTGTTAATCTTTGTTTCTGAAGCAAGCACTGATTTACTTTATCCAGTTAGGATCTAATATATATCTAACAGTATCTGATGGCCCCTGGGAAGATGGAGCGGACTCAACGCTATCAAGAAGTTGTGAAAGTCACTGGGGAAACAAGCACTATTGGGAATAGAGGAAAAATTTATCCATGAAAATAAATAAGAACCAAAATAACAGAGCAGCATAACTTAAAACTGAGGTAGGTCATCCTAAAGGGGTAGAATTTTTAAATCCTAGTTGAGGAGTTTCCAAAATGTAATTTGAAGAGAAAACAGAGCATAGCAAACCATATAATCTGATAATGTTGGTGATAAACATCTATTCATCAGTGAAAATCATCTTTCAAGCTGGAAATCAGAAATTTATTTTTCATAGACTTAAGTGAATTATTTGTTTTTTGTCTATTCAACAATAAAAGAATTATTAAGCATTTAAATATATGTTTAACATTGTTTTCTTTTTTATGTCAGCATATTTTGTATGATAAAATAACACAAAAATTATCATAAATATTTTTTTTTCTTTTTTTTATGGTACACAAGCCTCTCACTGTTGTGGCCTCTCCCGTTGTGGAGCACATGCTCCAGATGCACAGGCTCAGCAGTCATGGTTCATGGGCCCAGCCATTCCATGGCATGTGGGATCTTCCCAGACCAGGGCATGAACCCGTGTCCCCTGCATAGGCAGGAGAAATCTCAACCACTGCACCACCAGGAACACCCAATTTTTTCTTTATTGATGTATAATCGACATATAGTGTTATACCTGTTTCAGGTGTACAACATAGTGATTTGTACATACTGTGAAATGATCACCACAAGAAGTCTAGTTTCCCCTGTCACCATATAAAGTTATATAATATGCAACACAATATTACTGACTACAGCCATGTTCTACATTATATCCCAATGACTTGTTTATTTTATCACTGGAATTTTCTACCTCTTGAATACCTTCTCTCATTTTGCCCATCCCCAACCTCCTTTCCCTCTGGCAATCACCAATCTCTTCTCTGCATCTATGACTTTTGCCTTATTTATTGTTTGGTTTTGTTTTGTTTTTTAGATTCCACATATAAGTGAAATCATACAGTATTTGTCTTTCTCTGTATGACATTTCACTGAATGTAATACACTCTAAATCTATCCATGCTGTCACAAACTGCAAGATTTCATTCTTTTATATAGCTTAGTAATATCCTATTCTATATATTCTCTCTCTCTCTCTCTCTCTCTCTCTCTCTCTCTCTCTCTCTCTCTATATATATATATATATATATATATATATATATATATATATATAATATCTTCTTTATCCATCCATCTATTGTTGGACACTTTGGTTGTTTCCATATCTTGGCTATTGTAAATAATGCTGCAATGAACATAGGAGTGCATGTATCTTTTCAAATTAATGTTTATTTTCTTCAAGTAAATATCCAGAAGGGGAATTGCTAGATCATATGGTAGTTCTATTTTTCAGTATTTTGAGAAAACTCCATACTTTTTTTCATAGTGGCTGCACCAGTTTACATTCCTAATAACTGTGCAGAAGGGCTCCCTTTTATCCACATAGTTGTCAACACTTGCTATTTCTTATCTGTTTGATAATAGCCTTTCTGACAGGTGTGAGGTAATTTCTCATTGTGGTATTGGTTTGCCTTTCCCTGATGAGTAGTAATGTTGAGCAACTTTTCATGTGCTTCTTGGCCACTTGTTGACATTTTCTTTGGAAAAAATGTCTATTCAGATCCTCTACCCATTTTTTAATTAGATCATTTGTATTTTTGCTATTGAGTTGCATGAGTTCTTTATAAATTTTGGATATTGACCTCTTATCAGCTACATGACTTGCAAATATCCTCTGGGCTTCCCTGGTGGCACAGTGGTTGAGAGTCCAACTGCCAATTCAGGGGACACGGGTTCGTGTCCCAGACTGGGAAGATCCCACATTCCATGGAGCGGCTAGGCCTGTGAGCCATGGCCACTGAGCCTGTGTGTCCGGAGCCTGTGCTTCGCAATGGGAGAGACCACAACAGTTAGAGGCCCGCGTACCACAAAAAAAAAAAAAAAAAAAAAAAATCCTCTCCTATTCAGTAGGTTGCCTTTTTGTTTTGTTGATGGTCTACTTAGCTATGCAAAAATTTTCAGTTTGATGTCACCCCCTTTGTATATTTTTGCTTTTGTCATCATGGACTTTGGTGTTAGATCAAAATAATAATAATAATAAGGTAGCACTAGGAATGATGTCAGGGAGTTTACTGCCTGTATTTTCTTCTAGGAGATTTATGCTTTCTGATCTTATATTCAAGTCTTTAATCCATTTTCAGTTAGTTTATATGTATGGTGTAAGGTAGTGATACAGTTTCATTTTTTTTGCATGTGGATTTTCAGTTTTCCCGATATCATTTATTGAGAAGATTGCTCTTTATTGTGTATCCCTGCCTTTTTCTGTTGTTGTAAATTAATTGACCATGTATGCATGGCTTTATTTCTGAGCTCTCTTTTCTATTCCATTTCTTTATGTGTCTATTTTTATACCAATACCAGACTGTTTTGATTACTATAGCTTTGTAATATAGTTTGAAATCAGGGAGTGTGATGCCTCCAGTTTAGTTCCTTCTCAAGATTGCTTGAGGTCATTCAGGGTCTTTTGGGGTTATATACAAATATTTAGAATTGTTTTTTCTATTTCTGTGAAAGAATGCCATTGGGATTTTGATAGAGATTACATTGAATCTATAGATTACTTTGAGTAATAGGGACATTTTAACAATATTAATTCTTACAATCCATGAGCATAAAATATCTTTCCATTTATTTGTGTCTTCTTCATACTACATCAATATTTTATAGTTTTCAGTGAACAGGTCATGCCTCCTTGGTTAAATTTATTCCTAAGTATTTTACTGTTTTTTGTGCAATGGTAACTGTAATTAAAACAAAAAAATTCTCATTGTGATAGCTGGGTTTTAGTGTATAAAAATACAACAGATTTTTGTATATTGATTTTATATCCTGAAACTTTACTGAATTTGTTTGTTCTAACAATTTTTTTGTGCTGTCTTTAGAGTTTTCTATATATAAAACCACGTTGGTCTACAAATAGTGACAGTTTTACTTCCTCCTTTCTAATTTGGATAATTTTATTTATTTTTCCTGCCTAATTGCTCCAGCATAGTATTACTTCAAATATTATGTTGAATAAAAGTTATGAGAGTGAGCATCCTATTCTTGTTCTTAATCTTAGCAGAAGAGCTTTTCAGCTTTTCAGAGTGTGATATTAACTGTGGGCTTGTGATATGAGGCCTTTATTTTGTTGAGGTACATTCCTTACTTGGTTGAGAGTTTTTATAAGTGGAGGATAATATTTTAAATGCTTTTTCTGCATCTATTGATATGACTATATGATCTTTATTCTTCATTTTGTTAATACAGTGTATCACTTTAATTGATTTGCAGATATTGAACCATTCTCGCATCCCTGAAATAAATCTCACTTGATCATGATGTATGGTCTTTTTATTGTATTTTTAAATTAGGTTTGTTAGCATTTTGTTGAGAATGTTTGCATCTCTGTTCATCAAGGGTATTGGCCTGTAATTTTCCTTTTTCATGAAGTCCTTATCTGGTGTTTGTATGAGGGTAATGCTGACCTCATAAAATGAGTTTGGAAGCATTCTCTCTTCTTCAATATTTTGGGAGAGTCTGAGAAGTACAGGTATTAAATCCTTGAAGGTTTGGTAGAATTCACCAGTGAAGCCATTAGATCCTGGATACTTGTTTATTGGTAGGTTTTTGATTACAGATTCAATCACCATGCCAGCGATCAGTCTATTCAGATTTTCTAGTTCTTCATGATTCAGTCTTGAAAGATTGCATGTTTCTAGGAATTTATTCATTTTTTCTAAGTAGCCCAAAGTAGTAGCATATAAGTTTTCATAATAGTCTCTTATGGTCTTTTGTATTTTTGTGGTATCAGTTGTAAGTTCTCCTCTTTTATCTCGATTTTATTTATTTGAGCCCTCTTCATTTTTTTTTAATGAATCTAGCTAAAAGTTTACTAATTTTACTTATCTTTTCAAAAAACAGCTCTTAATTTCATTGATCTCTTCTGTTGTCTTTTTATTCTCTATTTTATTTATTTCCACTGTGATCTTTATTATTTTCTCTTTCTACTAACTTTGGGCTTGGTGTGTTTCTTTTTCTAATTCCTTTAGATGTAGAGTTAAATTTTTAATTTGAGATTTTTCTTGTTCTTTGTGGTAAGCTTGTATCTCTATGAACATTTCTCTTAGAATTGCCTTTGCTGCATCTCATAGATTTAGGTATGTTGTATTTTTATTTTCACTTGTCCCAAGGTACTTGTTGATTTCTCCTTTGATATATTTGTTGACACATTTGTTGTTTAGTTGTATGTTGTTTAATCTTCACATATTTGTGATTTTTCCAGTTTTCCTTTTATGATTGAATTCCAGGTCCATATCATTGTCATCAGAAAAGATGCTTGATATGATTTCAAACTTCTTAAATTCATGGAGACTTGTTTTTTAGTCTAATACATGACCCATCTGGAAAATGTTCCATGCACACTTCATATGAATGTGTATTCTGATGCTCCTAAATGGAATGTATTGCTTTAATTTCTCTCTTTAGGCCTGTTAGTATTTGCTTCTCTATATTTATATGTTTACATATTAATATCTATACATTTAGGTGATCCTATGTTGGGTGTATAAATATTTACAGATGTTATATTTTCTTGGTGGATTGAGCCCCTTTTTATTATGTAATACCCATCTCTGTCTTTTATTACAGCTTTTGTTTTAAAGTCTATTTTGTATGATATAAGTATAGCTACCCAGCTTTCACTTTGTTTCCTTTTGCATGAGACATATTTTTCCATCCCTTCACTTTCAGTCTGTGTTTCTCCTTACATCTGAGGTGAGTTCTCTTGTAGGAAAATTCTAGCTGTGTCTTTCTTTTTTTTAATCAATTCAGCCACTCTGTGTCTTTTAATTGGAGACTTTTGGACACTTACATTTTAAGTAATTATAGATACATATGTACTTATTACCATTTTTAAAACTGCTTTCTCTTTTTTGTAGTTCCTCTTGGTTCTTTTCTTCTTCTTTTGCTTTCTCTTCTTGTGGTTTCATGGCTTTCTCTAGCATCATGTTTAGATTCCATGCTCATTATCTTTTATATATCTATTGCAAGTTTTTGCTTTGTGGTTTTCAAGAAGTTTATATATATTAGCCTATATATATGTCAGTCTATTTTAAGTTGATAGTATTCTAAAACTCTATATTTTTACTCCCCTCATTTTTTGTTTTTGATGTCACATTTTACATGTTTATATTTTGTGTATCTCAACTATTGTTATAGCTATAGTTACTTCTACTTCTTTTGACTTTTAACCTTCCTTCTAGCTTTATAAGTGGTTAATCCACTATGTTTCCTATATATTAACCAGTGAGATTTTTACTTTCATATGTTTTCTTGTTTCTAATTAATGCCTTATCTTTTCAGGTTAAAGGAGGTCCTTTAGCATTTCTTGTAAGGTAGTTTAGTGGTGATGAAATCTATTAGTGTTTGCTTATCTAGAAAACTCTTTATTTCTCCTTTAATTCTGAATCATAGCCTTTCTGGGTAGAGTATTTTGGATTGGAAGTTTTTTGCTTTAAGTCCTTTGTATATATCATGCCACTCACTTCTGGCCTACAAAGTTTCTGCTAAAAATCTGTAGATAGTATTATGGAGGTTCTCTGGTATATAACAAGTTGCTTTTCTGTTGTTGATTTTAAGATTCTATTTTTACATTTTGACATATTAATTACAGTTTGTCTTGGTTTGGATATTTTTGGGTTCATCTTATTTGGAACTCTCTGAGTTTCCTGGATCTAGATCTCTGTTTCCTTCCCCAAGTTAGGGAAGTTTGCAACCATTACTTTTTGATATCAATTTCTATCCCTTTCTCTCTCTTTTCTTCTTCTGGGACACTTATTATTTAAATGTTGTTCCACTTGATGTCCCATAGGTCCCTTAATTTATATTCACTTTTTAAAATACTATTTCTTTTTGCTACTTTGTTTGGGTGAGCTCCACTGTCCTTTATTCTGGTCACTGATCATTTCTTCTGCTTCATGTAGTCTGCTGTTGAACCACTCTAGTGTATTTTTCAGTTCAGTTATTGTATTCTTCAGCATTTTGACTTCTATTTGGTCCTTACATTTTTCATCTCTTTGTTGATGTTCTGTCTGTGATCATCTATTCTTCTCCTGAGCATCTTCAGTAATCATCTTTATAACCATTACTTTGAACTCTTTGTCAGGTAAGTTACTTATCTCTGTTTAATTCAGTTTTTTCAAGGAGAGGGTATTTTATCATGTTCTTTCATTTGTAACATATTCCTCTGTTTCCTCATTTTGCTCGACTCTTTGTTTCTATGTATTAGACTAAACAACAATCTCTTCCAATTTTGAAACAGTGGTAACAGAAAGACTGGGGGAGTGTATATGTCTGCTGTCTGTGTAGTGTTCTGGGGGTGGTAGCCTGCCAAGAACTGTCTCTCTTACTGTTTCAGTGGAATGGGAACAAGAAAGGTAAGCCTCTCTGGCCATCAGAGCCAAGCATTTGTGGAGCATTCCATGGGTGGACTGCCTGCACCCACTGGCTTTTGTGGGGCCTTAGGGGTGCACCAGATGAGGCATGACTTTCAGCTGGATTTAGTTGGGCAGAGATGCAGGAGGGCACCAGGGTAAGGCAAGTGCTACCAGCAAAGTAGAAGAAAAAAGAAAAAAATGGTGCCTGTCAGCACCAACAATGTGGAAGAACAGTCCAAACATGGCACTCACCTATGCATCCATCCCCAGAAAGAGTTCCACCAGACCACTGACCCTATGGCAGATGCTTTAAGATTAACTGATGAATCTCTTTCACATATTGTCTAGGTGCTTTTCAACTTGCTGCTTTTGCACTGGGTCATAGGGTGAGTGAGTCTGTACACAAGCATCTTAAGATCAAGATCTCAGTTTCCTATAGTCTTTTGGGGCTCCTGGACATAAGCACTTTTAGTTTTCAAAGCCAGGCAGTTGAGGGTTTCTCTCTGGTGCATGTCCCAAGGGTTGAGATGCCTGACGTGGAGCTCAAGCATATTGCTCCTTAGAGGTATGTTTTGTATTTGTGAGATCTCTGTCATTTGTGGGTTGCTGAGCTAGAGGTGGAGTTTTTGGCAAGACCACTTCTCTGCCTCTCTTACCCATCTTGATGTGACTTTTTATTTTTTGTTGTGGACAAGCTGCTCAGCTAATTTTCAGATCTGTTTCAGAGAGAATTATTCAGTATGTAGCTCTAGATTTGGTATGTCCATGGGAGGAGGTGAGTTCAGGTTCTTCTTGTGTCACTATCTTAAATCCAGATAAAGAAATTCTTTATTTGAATATAATTATTGCACTTTTTCAAGATTTATGCCTATTTATTTATTTTGTTTACTGAAAACATAATATCAGTATTAAAATTTTAAACATATAACTCAAAGCAGTTCTACCAAAATATGCTTATGCTTATTCCTTATTTTATGTGTATATATTACATATATATGTATGTGTATATATATATGTGTGTGTGCGTGTGTGTATGTGTGTGTGTGTGTGTATATATATATATATATATGTATATATATATATATATATATATATATATACTGAATGAATGATTTTGACATTTATGAGCTTGGACTACTTTAGCTAAGATATTTTAATTGTGTTCCCAATTCCCAATTTCAACTTCCATTGCTTACATTTCTTGCCAAATGCTAAAACTTACCATGATTTACAACTAGCACTCTGTTTATTGGCTAGTTTCAGTTTTCTGTTTCCAGTCTCATCTTCTTCTTTCCCACTTTCTTTCCTTTAAGCAAAAATTTTTCTTTTGATCCTAAAAACAATTTTTACTTTCAGCTTATTTCTATTGACTTCTTATTTCCCATTCATGTACATAATTAAGCCATCTAGTTCACAACATCAGAGGTTTTCTAAGATTTATGTGTACTATGTCAAATGGAAAGAAATTAAAAATGCTTCCTAAGTTAAGTCATTTTTCTCATGGTAATTGCTATCAGGCATGTTACATATGTGTATAGTTTGTTTATATTTCACATCTCAAAATATGTGGAGTCCATACAAATTCAGTGTTAGAATGAGAATTGATAGGTTAATTATTCCACAGGTGGCACAATGATACTGGTTCAAGTTTTCCTTCTACAATAACTTCTTGAATTTAGTTTGGGAAGATAGGAACAAAAATAAGTCACTGGGTCATCTTCTAGTTTAAATAGCACAGTCAGAAAGGATAGCAAGTCATATTCTCTGAACTTGTGACTTCTTACTTGGGAAAGGCTTAAACTTACAATATTTCTCCCTCAGTGTCAAATCAATTTGTTTATTTTGGGAAGAAAACAATTTTCTGCCTCTGAGTTTCCCCCCAGAATCCCTTTGGAAAATGATTGGATCAAGATGATGCATTCTTGGTAAATAAAGCAAAACCCATAGCTAACATACTTGGGGTTTGGTGTACATCCAAGTTTCAATAGCTGTCTCTTAAGGTAAGTCCTGAACTCATTTGTTCAGAGGCTTGGCCTTTTTGATGGCTAAGGGCAAAGAGTTATGCATAGCTGGCTAATGATTCTGTGTACAGGTGGTTCTACCTAGAGTTGGCACTAATAGGCAGGAAGGAAAGGATTACAGAATTTAAAAGGATTTTACTCACGGAGAACAGTTATGAAAAGAACATAATTTTCAGTACATTCAAAGTGATCCCCCTTAAACAACTCGATAATAGAGTCTAGCAGGTGGTCACAAATTAACAAATTTATGTTTAACAAATGAGACTGACTCTAGCACATGTATTATGTCACCGTAGTTAATTCTCTGTAGCATCATTACAAGGAATGAAAAATATGCCCTTAGTGTTTTCATGTTAAATTGCACTGAATATTTTTATACCTTTTCCTTAACATATACTTCTTTGTCTCTTTTCCTATTTCTAAACCCAAAATGGGTTTCCCACAGGGATCCTGTTTCTTGACCAGCTAGAAAAGTGGTTCTATTAATGAATCAAAAATAAAATGACTGTTCCCTATGCCAACTGATGGGAAAGAAGGCAGATTTATCTGCATAGAGAGACCAGACATATTCCCTTTATATTTGTAATCTTATATTACATATTGTTTTGGAGCACCTACTTAAAGCCAGGCAGTGGTAAGTGCTTTAAATTAATCAACTTATTCTATCTTCTCGTAACTCAGTGAGGTAACTACTACAAATTTACTGCTGAAAAAATTGGAGCTAAGAGATGTTAAGTAATATCATGAAGTAACAGTGTTGATAGGTGTAGGAGTCGGATTCTGATGCCAAACCTGTAATTTATGCTGCAGCATATATGCTGAGCTTCCTTTAAGGTTATATCACTGAATGAGATGACACATTTTTTTTTTATTTTAACCATCACTTTTAAAAAATAGATGTATAGTTCAATTTAGTTAGTCAAGATATTTCAAGTGAGCTATGTTTTGCTGTCCCAATGTTTCTTTTTCTGCATTCAGAAGCATTTTTACACTAAAATACTAATATCCCTTGAAATTCATTTTGATAATATAATTGTACATTTCAGTTCCTTGAGGTTGTAATTATAGGTTTAGTTTTCTGGAGTAAGACAAGTGAAAATATGTACTTTTATTATTTAAAATGAGTTAATACACACTTGAAAAAATAATTGTCATATCTTGAACTCAAAGTAACCATGAAGAAGATACATCAATATAAAGCATAACTATTTCAGAAACTCTAATTTTATCAAATCAAAAATTTCCTAATGCTGGTCTTCATTTAGATTCTTTGAAGGTGCCCTAAGACCTCCATTTGGAGGCACACAAATTGTTTGAAAAGTTTGTTTGCCCTCTTCAGAGTTTTCAACCAACAAAATTATTGTAAATTTCATAAAAATTTTCACTAAAATACTAGAACTTCATAATATTTTGATTACAGTCACTTATGTGTAACAGCAACACAATATTGAAAAATTCTTAATCCTTATCCAAATCCTATAAAAACAAGGATCAGTATATATAATATAGTAGGCTTCCCAGAAAATAATGAGAAATTAAGTGAGCTTCACCATCTTTATGCATGCTTTTATTGTATAAATATTTGTCTTGCTTGTTTTTTTTCATTTGTTTGTTGTTTGTTTTCTAGTCTTCTGGTTATAATTCATCTCATTAAGTAAGACCTAATACAGGAGTGAACATTAGAGGTGAAGAAAGGTTCCAAGTTTGCAAAACAGGAACTAGCCACTTCTTCATCAAAGATTATCTTTGATCTATTATGCTAAAATGGTGATGGAAAAGAAAAATGCTAAATTAAGTTAAAAGCTACTTCACATAATTATAAGAAAATCAGACTTTACCCTTAACTTGGTTGAAGTATTTTAATCTTTTTCAGTGTATAGTCAGATTTAAAAGAGAAAAATTCATTTCAGAGTTTAAGGATTACAAAATATTCTGTTTTATGAAATCAGATGTTGTTTGGTTGTATATATGTAAGCTTAAAATACCTTCCATTTTGAAGTCCAAAGAAATTATCCAAAGAAATTGAATTTAATAATGATATAAAAATAGTCTAACTACAAAAAATATAGTGAAAGGAACACATTCTTGTTGTAATGGAAATGTATATGCAGAGTGTAGTTAACTCCTCTGACACAGTGGTGCACTAAGGTATTTTCCAAATCTCTGTAAACTCCATTTATTTCTTTCTAGGACTTTAACATAAGCTATAGTGTATTATCCAATGTCATATTACTTTTTCATGCAAGACAGCATAACTTTTAATTAAATTTTATTCTGAGATAATTATAGATTTATATTCTATTGTAAGAAATAATACAGAGAGATCTTATATATACTCTTTACTCAGTTTCCCTTAAAAATAACATTCTGCAAAACTATAATATAAATATCTCTACTAAAATATTAATAGGGTATAGTAAAAATACAGAATAATTTATCATCACAAGAAGTCCTTATGTTGCCTTTCTATAATCACAGTCATTTCCATCGTGCCTCACACCCTTCCCTCCATCCTTAACCTCTGGCAACCGTGAATCAGGTCTTGATGTCCACAATTTTGTCATTCTCAGAATGTTATATAAATATAATCACATAGCATGCAACATTTTGAGATTTTTTTCCACACAGTATAATTCTCTGGAGATACACACAAGTTATCATGTATATCAATAGTCCAGACTTTTTTTTTTTCTGAATTGTATTCCATGGTACAGGTGTACCATAGTTGGTGCTTTCAATTTATGAGTAAAACTGCTATAAAACATTTGTATAGGTTTGCTTGTGAATGTAAGTTTTAATTTCTCTGGAAGAAATATCCATGTGTGCAGTTGCTGGATCATATGGTAGTTACATGTTTAGTTCTTTAAAGAAGATTCCAAAGTATTTTCTAGAGTTGCTGTACCATTTTACACTGCCACCAGCAATGTATGTGCATCCAATTTCTCTGTATTTTCACTAGCATTTGTTTTCACTTTTAAAAGTCTTGTTTTAGACATTATGATAGGCATATAGCAATAACTCATTGTAATTTCAATATAAATTTTCCTAATGGCTAAAGGTGTTGAATTGAATTTCCATGTGTTTAAGTGCCACCTGTACATCCCATGGAAATGGTCGCTCATGTCTTTTTCCTGTTTTCTAATTAGATTATTAGTTTTTTTTTACTGCTGGATTTTGTGATTTATATAATCTTAGAAACTAGACTTTTGTCAGGTATGTGGTTTGCAAATATTTCTCTTAGTTTGTAGCTTCTTTCTTTATCCCTTTAACAAGAGCATTTTCAAAGTAAATGCTATTTAATTTTCAGAAAGTCCAAATCAACTTTTCCTTTTATGTATACTATTTTAGACATCCAATTAAAAAAATTATTCTTACCTCTAGATCCTCAAGATTTTCTCCTATATTTTAATACAAGTTTTATAACATTATGTTTTACATTTAAATCCATGGTTCATTTTGAGTTTATTTTGTATAAGGTATGAAATTCAGGTCAAGGTTCACTTTATTTATTTTGTTTTTTCATTTTACATATAGATGCCCAATTGCTCCATAATAATCTCTTGAACAGGCTATCTTTCCTCCATTGAATTGCTTTTCACCTTTATAAAAAAAAATCAGTTAGGAATAGCAGGTAGGTCTACTTGGAGGTTCCATTTTCTTCCATTGACCTATAGGTCTATACTTTAACTAGTATCATCCAGTCCTGATTACTGTAGCTAGATAATATGTCATGAAACTGGGCAGACTGATTCCTGCTACTTTAAATCTTCTTTATCAAAATTGAATATTCTTCACATACCATATGTGTTTAACATGATTATGTCTTGATATGTTAATCTTTGCCTATTTATCCAACCACCTTATTTGATGTCTGTTTTCAATTCAGAGGAAGCCATAGTGCCTCAAGGAGATGTAGGATTATTATGACAAGAATAATAAGAGAACAATCATTGTTTTATGTTTTTATTACTTCTGAAACAAGCTTAGGAGAAGGAAGGGCAAAATGGGAGCAGAGTACAAGATCTATACCATAATGTAGAGCTAGAAATAGAAGAGAGGAAGAATTAGACCACTTCATGTCACCTGCTCGCCTGGGACCAGAGATGATGAGTGATTTACAGGAGGGAGGGATTATGAAAAGAGGGAATTCAGTCCACAGAGACCCATGGTTATTTTCTTGCCCAGTGGCAAGCAGTTCTGTGGCAGCCTAGTCAACACCTGGACACTTTATTCCGCATCTACACATCATTCACCTCCATTCAAGGGAAACTTCAAAGATCAACATTAACTGTTCATTTGTTCATTGTGGACTATGGGCCTTACATCAACAGCTGCCTGCTTATCGCCTGTGGGCTGTCCAAAAAATGGTGTACATTGATGGGCCATACAAGCTACCTTGTGTAGGAATGTTTCATTCAATGGTGAAAAGACACCCCATAGGTACACAAATAGAATGTAGAAAATCTTAACCCTGGGGGTGTGTGACCATGGCTGGAACAGAAATTATTGTCCAAATAAGAGCCACACCCTTGGGGTTGGATGCTCTAAAGTTGTTGCATATCAGAAAAATTATTAATAATTTTATCATTGAATTTTTGTTTTGTAACTCACATCTGATGGAAAAATGAAACATTCCCTGAAGGCTTAGAGCCTCAGATCACATATTGTGCTGCTTCTTTCTGCCTCTCTGTGGTGTGTTCTTAGAACACACACTGAAGGAAGAGCTTGTAGCCTTTCTAAAACAGCTGTTGACAAGGCTTTCTCTGTTCAGTCTTTTTTTAAATGTATTTTATTTTTTTTTATTTTTGACTGTGTCAGGTCTTTAGTTGTGGCATGCAGGATCATTAGTTGTGACATGCAGGATTCTCTCTAATTGTGGCATATGGATTTTCTCTCTACAGTTGTGGTGGGCGGGATCCAGAGTGTGTGGGCTCTGTAGTTTGTGGCACGTGGGGTTCTCTAGATGAGGAGCGTAAGTTTAGTTTCCCGGTGGCATGTGGGATCTTAGTTCCCTGACCTGGAATCGAACCTGCATCTCCTGCATTGCATGACAGATTCTTTACCACTGGATGACCAGGGAAGCCCCATCAGTTCAGTCTATCCTTTTTTTTTTTCCTAATTTTTTTTAACATCTTTATTGGAGTATAATGGCTTTATACTGTTTTGTTAGTTGCTGCTGTATAACAAAGTGAATCAGCTATATGTATACATATAACCTCATATCTCCTCCCTCTTGCATCTCCCTCTAACCCTCCCTACCCCACACCTCTAGGTGGTCACTAATAACCGAGCTGATCTGCCTGTGCTATGCGGCTGCTTCCCATTAGCTTTATATTTTACGTTTGGCAATGTCCATGCCTCTCTCTCACTTCGTCTCAGCTTATACTTCCCCCTCCCCATATCCACAAGTACATTCTCTACATCTACGTCTTTATTCCTGTCCTGCCCATAGGTTCTTCAGAAAGCTTTTTTGTTTTGTTTTGTTTTCCTTTTTTGTTTGTTGTTTTAGATTCCATATATATGTGTTACCACATGCTATTTGTTTTTCTCTTTATGACTTACTTCATTCTGTATGACAGTCTCTGGGTCCATACACCTCACTACAAATAACTCAGTTTCATTTCTTCTTATGACTAAGTAATATTCCATTGTATATATGTGCCACATCTTCTTTATCCATCTATCTGTCGATGGACACTTATATTGTTTCCATGTCCTGGCTATTGTAAATAATACTGAAATGAACACTGTGGTAAATGTGTCTTTTTGAATTCTGGTTTCCTCGGGGTATATGCCCAGTAGTGGGATTGCTGTGTCATATGGTAGTTCTATTTTTAGTTTTTTAAGGAACCTCCATACTGTTCTCCATAGTGGTTGTATCAATTTACATTCCCACCAACAGTGCAAGAGGGTTCCCTTTTCTCCACACCCCCTCCAGCATTTATTGTTTATAGATTTTTTGATGATAGCCATTCTGACCAGTGTGAGGTTATACCACACTGTACTTTTGATTTTCATTTCTCTAATGATTAGTGATATTGAGCATACTTTCATGTGTTTTTTGGCAATCTGTATAACTTCTTTGAAGAAATGTCTATTTAGGTCGTCTGCCCATTTTTGGATTGGGTTGTTTGTTTCTTGATATTGAGCTGCATGAGCTGCTTGTAAATTTTGGAGATTAATCGTTTGTCAGTTGCTTCATTTGCAAATACTTTCTCCAATTCTGAGGATTGTCTTTTTGTCTTGTTGATGGTTTCCTATGCTATGTAAAAGCTTTTAAGTGTCATTAGGTCCCATTTGTTTATTTTTGTTTTTATTTCCATATATATAGGAGGTGGGTCAAAAAGGATCTTGCTATGATTTATGTCATAGAGTGTTCTGCCTAACTTTCCCTCAAAGAGTTTTATAGTGTCTGGCCTTACATTTAGGTCTTTAATCCATTTTGAGTTTATTTTTGTGTATGTTGTTAGGGAGTGTTCAAATTTCATTATTTTATATGTAGCTGTCCAGTTTTCCCAGAACTACTTATAGAAGAAGCTGTCTTTTCTCCACTGTATATTATTTCTTCCTTTATTAAAATCTATGACCATATGTGCATGGATTTATCTCTTGTCTTTCTATCCTTTTCCACTGATCTATATTTCTGTTTTTGTGCCAGTACCATACTGTCTTGATTACTGTAGCTTTGTAGTATAGTCGGAAATCTGGGAGCCTGAGTCCTCCAACTCCATTTTTCTTTCTCAGGATTGCTTTGGCTATTCAAGGTCTTTTGAGTATCAATAAAAATTGTGAAAAATTTTTGTCCTACTTCTGTGAACAATATCAGTGGTAGTTTGATAGGGAATGCATTGATTCTGTAGATTCCTTTGGGTAGTATGGTTGTTTTCAAAATGTTGATTCTTCCAAGAAGGTGGTTTATCTCTCCATCTGTTTGTATCATCTTTAATTTCTTTCATCAGTGTCATAGTTTTCTGCATACAGGTCTTTTGGCTCCTTAGGTAGGTTTATTCCTAGGTATTTTATTATTTTTGCTGCAATGGTAAATGGGAGTGTTTCCTTACTTTCTCTTTCAGATACATCATCATTAGTGTTTAGGAATGCAAGAGATTTCTGTGCATTAACTTTGTATCCTGCTACTTTACCAAATTCATTGATTAGTGCTAGTAGTTTCCTGGTAGCATCTTTAGTATTTTCTATGTATAGTATCATGTCATCTGCAAACAGTGACAGTTTTACTTTTTTCTTTTCCAAATTGGATTCCTTGTATTTTTTTATTTTTTTGTCTCTGATTGCTGTGGTTAAAACTTCACAGCAAGATCTTTTTGACCCACCTCCTAGAGAAATTTAAATAAAAACAAAAATAAACAAATGGGACCTAATGACACTTAAAAGCTCTTCCACAGCAAAGGAAACCAAAAACAAGACCAAAAGACAACCCTCAGAATGGGCGAGCATATTTGCAAATGAAGCAACTGGCAAATGATTAATCTCCAAAATTTACAAACAGCTCATGCAGCTCAATAACAAAAAAACAAGCAACCCAATCCAAAAATGGGCAAAAGACCTAAATAGACATTTCTCCAAAGAAGATATATAGATTGCCAATAAACACATGAAAGCATGCTCAACATCATTAATCATTAGAGAAATGCAAATCAAAACTACAATGAGATACCATCTCATACCGGTCAGAATGGCCATCATCAAAAAATCTACAAACAATAAATGCTGGAGAGGGTGTGGAAAAAAGGGAACACTCTTGCACTGCTGCTGGGAATGTGAATTGTTACAGCCACTATGGAGAACAGTATGGAGATTCCTTAAAATACTACAAATAGAACTACCATATGACCCAGCAATCCCAGTACTGGGCATATACCCTGAGAAAACCATAATTCAAAAAGAGCCATGTACCGAAATGTTCATTGCAGCTCTATTTACAATAGCCAGGACATGGAAGCAACCTAAGTGTCTGTCCATCAACAGATGAATGGATAAAGAAGATGTGGCACATATATACAATGGAATATTACTCAGCCATAAAAAGAAACGAAATTGAGTTATTTGTAGTGAGGTAGATAGACCTAGAGTCTGTCATACAGAATGAAGTAAGTCAGAAGGAGAAAAACAAATACCATATGCTAACACATATATATGGAATCTAAAAAAATAATAATAATGTTGTGAAGAACCTAGAGGTAAGATGGGAATAAAGAGACAGTCCTACTAGAGCATGAACTTGAGGATATCAGGAGGGGGAAGGGTAAGCTGCGACAAAGTGAGAGAGTGGCATGGACATATATACACTACCAAATGTAAAATAGCTAGCTAGTGGGAAGAAGCCGCATAGCACAGAGAGATCAGCTGGTTGGTTTGTGACCACCTAGAGGGGTGGGATAGCGAGTGTGAGAGAGAGGGAGATGCAAGAGGGAAGAGATATTGGAACATATATATATATATATATATATATATATATATATATATATATATATATATATATATATATATGTATAACTGATTTACTTTGTTATAAAGCAGAAACTAACACACCTTTGTAAAGCAATTATACTCCAATAAAGATGTTAAAAAAATTCCAAACCTATGTTGAATAATTGTGGTGAGAGTAGGCAAACTTGTCTTATTCCTGATTTTAGGAGAAATGATTTCAGGTTTTCAACATTGAGAATGATGTTGGCTGTGGGTTTGTCATATATGGCCTTTAGTTTGTTGAGGTAAGTTATGTATACTTTCTGGAGAGTTTTTATCATAAATTGGTGTTGAATTTTGTTGAAAGCTTTTTCTGCATCTACTGAGCTTATCAAATGGATTTTATACTTCAATTTGTCAATATAGTGTATCACATTGATTGATTTGTGTATATTGTAGAATTCCTGCATTCCTGGGATAAACCCCACTTGATCATGGTGTATGATTCTTTTAATATGTTGTTGCATTTTGTTTGCTACTATTTTGTTGAGAATTTTTGCATCGATGTTCATCAGTGATATTGGCCTCTAGTTTTTTTCTTGGTGACATCTTTGTCTGGTTCTAGTATCAGGGTTAGGCTGGCCTCATAGAATGAGTTTGGGAGTGTTACATTTTGGAAGAGTTTGAGAAAGATAGGTGTTAGCTCTTTTCTAAATGTTTGGTAGAATTTGTTATGAAGCCATCTGTTCCTGGGCTTTTGTTTGTTGGAAGATTTTCTTTTCTTTTCTTTTCTTTTCTTTTCTTTTTTTTTTTTTTTTTTTTTGCAGTATGCGAGCTTCTCACTCTTGTAGCCTCTCCTATTGCGGAGCACAGGCTCCGGACACGCAGGCTCACCGGCCATGGCTCATGGACTCAGCCACTCTGTGTCATGTGGGAGCTACCTGGACCGGGGCACGGACCTGTATCCCCTGCATTGGCAGGTGGACTATCAATCACTGGGCCACCAGGGAAGCCCTGTTGGAAGATTTTTAATCACACTTTCAATATCAGGGCTTGTGATTGGTCTATTTATATTTTCTACTTCTTCCTGGTTCAGTCTCGGAAAATTGTGCTTTTCTAAGAATTTGTCCATTTCTTCCAGATTGTCCATTTTATTGGCATATAATTGCGTGTAGTAATCTCTCATGATCCTTTGTATTTCTGCAGTGTCAGTTGTTACTTCTCCTTTTTCATTTTTAATTCTATTGACTTGAGTCTTCTCCCTTTTTTTCTTGATGAGTCTGGCTAATGGTTTATCAATTTTCTTTGTCTTCTCAAAGAACCAGTCTTTAGTTTTATTGATCTTTGCTACTGTTTTCTTCATTTCTTTTTCATTTATTTCTCATCTGATATTTAAGATTCCTTTCCATCTGCTAACTTTAGGATTTTTTGTTCTTCTTTCTCTAATTGTGTTAGGTGTAAGGTTAGTTTGTTTATTTGAGATATTTCTTGTTTCTTGAGTTAGCATTATATTGCTATAAACTTCCCTCTTAGAATAGCTTTTGCTGCATCTCATAGGTTTTGGGTCATCGTGTTTTCATTGTCATTTGTTTCAAGGTATTTTTTGATAGCTTCTTTGATTTCTTCAGTGACCTCTTCGTTATTAAGTAGTGTATTGTTTAACCTCTATGTGCTTGTATTTTTTACAGATATTTTTTCCTGTAATTGATATCTAGTCTCATAGCATTGTGGCCGGAAAAGATACTTCATACATTTTCAGTTTTCCTTAATCTAGCAAGGCTTGATTTGCAACCCAAGATATGATCTATCCTGGAGAATTTTCCATGAACACTTGAGAAGAAAGTGTATTCTGTTGTTTTTGGATGGAATATCCTATAAATATCAATTAAGTCCATCTTGTTTAATGTGTCATTTAAAGCTGTGTTTCCTTATTGATTTTGGTTGATCTCTCCATTGGTGAAAGTGGGGTGTTAATGTCCCCTACCATTATTGTGTTACTGTTGATTTCCCCTTTTATGGCTGTTAGCATTTGCCTTATGTATTTATGTGCTCCTACATTGGGTGCATAAATATTTACAATTGTTATATGTTTTTCTTGGATTGATCCCTTGATCATTATGTAGTGTCCTTCTTTGTCTCTTGTTATAGTCTTTGTTTTAAAGTCTATTTTGTCTGATATGAGAATTGTTACTCCAGCTTTCTTTTTATTTCCATTTGCATGGAGTATCATTTTCCATCCCTTCATTTTCAGTCTGTATGTTTCCTTAGTTCTGAAGTGCGCCTCTTGTAGACGACATATATACAGATCTGGTTTTTGTATCCATTCAGCTAGTGTATGTCTTTTGGTTGGAGAATTTAGTCCTTTTAAATTTAAGGTAGTTATTGATATGTGTGTTCCTATTACCATTTTCTTAATTGTTTTGAGTTGTTCTTGTAGGTATTTTCATTCTCTTGTGTTTCCTGCTTAAAGAAGTTCCTTTAGCATTTGTTGTAAAGCTGGTTTGGTGATGCTGAATTCTCTTAGCTTTTGTTAGTCTGTAAAGGTTTTGCTTTCTCCATCGAATCTGAATGAGACCCTTACTGGGTAGAGTAATCTTGGTTGTAGGTTTTCCCTTTTATCACTTTCAATATGTCCTGCAACTCCCTTCTGGCTTGCAGAGTTCCTTCTGAAAGATCAGCTGTCAACCTCATGGGGATTCCCTTTTATTTTATTTATTGTTTTCCCCTTGCTGCTTTTAATATTTTTTCTTTGTATTTAATTTTTGATAGTTTGATTAATATGTATCTTGTCATGTTTCGCCTTGGATTTATCCTGTATGGGACTCTCTGCACTTTCTGGACTTGATTGAGTATTTCCTTTCCCATATTAGGGAAGTTTTCAACTATAATCTCTTAAAATATTTTCTCAGTCAGTTTCTTTTTCTCTTCTTCTTCTGGATTATAATATGAATGTTGGCAAGTTTAATGTTGCCCCAGTGTTCTCTGAGACTGTCCTCAATTCTTTTCATTCTTTTTCCTTTATTCTGCTCTGCTTTCATTATTTCCATTGTTTTATCTTCCAGGTCACTTATCCCTTCTTCTGCCTCAGTTATTCTGTTATTGATTCCTTCTAGAGAATTTCTAATTTCATTTATTGTGTTGTTCATCATTGTTTGTTTGCTCTTTAGTTCTTCTAGTTTCTTGTTAAATGTTTCTTATATTTTCTCCATTGTATTTCCAAGATTTTGGATCATTTTTACTACTATTACTCTGAATTCTTTTTCAGGTAGACTGCCTATTTCCTCTTCATTTGTTTGGTCTTGTGGGTTTTTACCTTCCTCCTTCATCTGCTGCATATTTCTCTGTCTTCTCATTTTGCTTAACTTACTGCATGTGGGGTGTCTTTTTCACAACCTGTATGTTCATAGTTCCAGTTGTTTTGGTGTCTGCCCCCAGTGGGTAAGGTTGGTTCAGTGGGTTGTGTAGGCTTCCTTGTTGAGAGGACTGATGTCTCTGTTCTGGTGGATGAGGCTGGATCTTGTCTTTCTGGTGGGCAGGACCATGTCCAGTGGTGTGTTTTGGGGTGTCTGTGAACTTAGTATTATTTTAGGCAGCCTCTTTGCTAATGGGTGGTATTGTGTTCCTGTCTTGCTAGTTGTTCAGAATGGGGTGTCCAACACTGGACCTTGCTAGTCTTTGAGTGGAGCTGTGTCTTAGTGTTGAGACAGAGATCTTTGGGAGAGATCTCGCCAATTGATATTACATGAGGCCAAGGTTTCTCTGGTGGCCCAATGTCCTGATCTCAGCTCTCCCACATCAGAAGCTCAGGCCTGACACCTGGCCAGAGCATTGAGACACTGTCAGCTACATGATCAGCTACATGGTCAGGTACATGAGGAGTTTCTTGCCTTTTGGGAGGTCTGAGGTCTTCTACTAGCGTTTAATAGGTGTTCTGTAGGAGTTGTTCCACATGTAGATGTATTTGTGGGGAGTAAGGTGGTCTCCACATCTTACTCCTCTGCCATCTTTAAGGTCCTCCCATCTACAGCAGTCTTTTACTATATCTCCTTAAAGGTACTGTCTCCTCCATAGATTCTATGAATGAAGGATATGCAGGAGAAAAACCAGTCTGGGACTACTTCCCTGTGAGAAAGGGATCTATCCAAGATCCCTTGAACTTCAAGAGTATTTTTAACTATGCCACTGAGGTCTCATGATACTAGTGGCAGCACTGCTTAGACAGTTATCCAATAGTTACAAACACATTCATAAATCAAGCAACGGTTTGGGGAGGTTTTCTAGAAATAAGTCACTTTAATTCATGGAATTTATACAAGTAGGACACTATCTTAAGTAGTTGTCAATAGCAGAGTGAGAAACAGAAATAGTCATATTTTATTTGCCACTCAGATTAGTTTTTCTTCAACAATGATTTATTAAGTACCTAAAATAAACCAGGTCATAGGTTTTGAGGATAGAGCACCAAACATGAATAAAAATTCTCCCCTACCACACACCCCATGGAGCTTATATTGAAGTGGGTGATAAACTTATATTTATGTTATAATTCTACCTAAGATATACTCCAAAAAATAATAGCCCTTATTAGTAACTCCTCATGTATAATCTGCATACAATTTGCATTAACATCATCCATAATACTCATTAAAATGACGTATTTCCAACACACACCCTGGAGCTGCTGATTTCCAATATCTGAGAGTGGACCTGGAAATATGCATTTGCAAGCCCCTATGGAATTCTGAAACAATATCTGAGATCCTCTGGTGTAGGTAAAATGGTGAAGAGACAGCTCTAGATAATGATACAGAAAAACAAGTGTGACTGATGATGAAATGAACAAGGTGTGAATATAATTTTTTTTATTTTACTTTACTTTTAAACTATAATTAATGATACTCTTTCTACATATAAGTAATTATGAGTGACCAAAACTATGTCAGATCAAAGCAGAATTTACTATGAGTTTGTAACATTTTTAATATCTGGAAGATTTCTCAAAGTAAGTAAAATCTTCCAGGAGAAAACATTTTCCACAGAAAAAACAATGTGGCACTTAGTATTTCCAACAATATTAAGAAATGTGTTTAGAAATAGTTTATGGACATCCACATAGAATTAAGTAACACGTTGGATTAATTAATATAAACAGAAAAATATTCTTAAATTATTGACCTAACTCTATGTGCTTAAATAAAATAGAAAAAAATTAGCAAAATTCAACTTAATACCAAATTGGATAAAGTATGTAGGGGGAGCAAAACTTGGATTGAATTGATATAATTTAATTTGTAGAATGCAATTTAATCAGTAATTCATCATAAACTTCAGAGATTTAGAATGAGAAGGCCATCAGATCAACTAAAATAGATTTAATCCATTTTCTTTAAAAAATAGAGATAACACATGAGTAACATCATTTATAATATAAACACTATAATAATTTTCTGTGGCTTAAATTAATTACAGCTGCAAAGTAGAAAACAAACACATTAGCACACCACTTTTGAGGCTTTAGCAGAAAACCATTTATTTTGTGTTTCAGGAAGATAAATTGACCCAGATGAAAGGAAATTGGACTACTATGCTATACACAAGCTGAAAGCAATCAGGAAGTCAACTGAACTATGTAATCAATTTCAAGGTCACATTTTCCAAATGAATGTTAACCCTTGTTAATCAAGGAGAAACATGTGATGCACACAAACTACAATGTACTCTATCCATGAAAATGAGCAACACTCCTTCTTCCCAGGACCTAAGAATAATCCGGGTGGGTCTAACAAAAATCAGGCAACTGGTTTTGTAAGGAATTGCCTATTCTTTTAATTCCTTCTGAGTTACTTTTCATGGGAATCTGCATTTATTGGGAGGATTCTAAGGGTGTCAAATGCAGGCATACATGTATGTTTTGAAATTTAGTGATGGAGATACTAATAACACGATCAGACAAAGTGGGCACTGTAGAAACTCTTTTGTGAAAGGCTAATCTCAATTTAATGACCCACTGAAAACTCATTTGCAGGACTCTAAGGAAAGCATTTCCTTTTCCCATGTTTTATCATATCAGTGTCATATCAGTGGTTTTGACTTCCTTTCCATAATATATCAAATCCCCTTGATGTCAAATCTAAGACTCACTCCCTTCTTCTAGATAAGATTAGGTTCTATATCACTATCAAATACCATTCTTCCTCCTGTCGTGCATTCAGTGTACTGGTCAAGTCCAGCTCAAGTTTGTTCTTTGTAAACTTTTCAAAATTTTTCTCTCATATGTCAGGTGAAGATGTATTAACTACACATGTCATTAGGTTAGTATTTTACACATTGTAAGCAACTGACAGTTGTGATATTGTTTTAAACTCTAAAATCACATTAAAGTAGGTAAAAAATACCACTAATCATTAACAAATATATATAGAAAATATATATGTAGATATAAATATATATGTTTAAATTTCATTTTGAACTCTCAAACTTAGGAAAAACTGCATAAATAGTAAAATTGATAATTGTGTACTGAATATATTTAAACATATATGTATATTACATTTATACCCACACACTGATATTATGCATGCATTACCATAAGAATGACAATAGATTTAGAAGCTAATATATTGCTGTAAATTGTTGTTTCTTCTAGATTCCTGAATAGACTGTTTAAGAAATTTACCTTAAATAAAAGTTTCTTTTTTTTCTCCTATTTGTTTGGTAGTAGCTTTCCCTAAAAAAAAGTCGTATATCATGTGTTGTCTTAAATTTAATATGAAGGAAGTTCCACCTGCCTGTCATCAATAAGATTCTGGCAAATGACATTATGTTTTAACTATGTAAATGCAATTCATGTACTAAAGCCATATTCATGTACTTTCTCTATTCTCCCTACATAAAATCCATATAGATTACAAGTATATGTATATACAGCTCAGTGCTTACCATTAGTAAATAGCTATTCAC
This sequence comes from Mesoplodon densirostris, assembly GCF_025265405.1. Taxonomy (NCBI): domain Eukaryota; kingdom Metazoa; phylum Chordata; class Mammalia; order Artiodactyla; family Ziphiidae; genus Mesoplodon; species Mesoplodon densirostris. The sequence goes on from NC_082665.1 coordinate 17,768,539, forward strand.
TAATAGTTTCTGCCAATTTTAAGGCCACTACAAATAAATATTTGAATTAAAATAAAAATAAATGACATGTTATCATATATTTTAGAATGTATTTGTGAAATCACTCATGGTCTAAAAATTAGCAAGACTTAAGATGCTCAAGATTGATATAACATTTACAGAAATTTTAAAAGCAAATACTATATATATCAATGATAAGACAATTTGTGTTAATATTACATTACCACTTGTAAAGACAAAAAAGGGGGTTTGATCTTTTCACAAAAAAACGACAAATTTCCATGTTAAAAAAGTATATTCTATGCTTAATACTGAAAGATTATGTCTTATGCTTTGAAGTTAGCACCACCACTTTATAATGTAGCTTCCATTTATAGAAAAGCTATTTAATCACAGACCTAAAGCAAAACCATTTCAATCAAAATTTAGTTATTTTTTTTTTAAAATTAGGCATATGTGAAAATATCTGACAACTACACAGCAAATCTAAGCATAGCCTCTCCAGGCACAAAAGCCTGGCCACCAACCATCCAAACTGAAGTCCCTTGATGAATGCCATTGGTAGTTTGCCCATTAAAACATCAATTTCTGCCTGAGATACAGCTCTAAAGGTTGCATTCTATTCTCTATAGAACTTGGTATAATACCACAACCATAACACGTTGTCAGACAGTAGCTTCCCAGACATCTAGGGCCTAGGAACGTGACTGTGAACCTATAGCTGAGATAAGAATCTGAAGATCACCCAACTGAGCACTGGAATGCCATTTGGTGACTTTTTTTTTTTTAATTTCAGGAATACCATCCCTAGATTTCAACCAGTATGAGGAAAGACCTGGTGTCTCCAGTTCTGACACTATTTTACCAATTTTATCTGTAGCAAGTGAAATAATTTCTTGGAGATTCCAGAGTCTTTTTTCTGTTATTAAGAATGTCACTCACCACTAGACTGGTTATGTACTACATAGCTTTAGGATGTGCCATTCAAGGAGTAGCCTACATGAATTGTGTCCCAAAAATTGTACAGTGTACAACTTACACACCTGTACATTATGGCTCTGGTAACCCTCACTATTCTCTTAGAAGCATGATTTTTCTTGAAATTAATGAGCTGCCCCTGAGAATATTTCACGTGCAAGGATATTAGAGTGTTCTTTATGTTCTCTTTTCTTTATTTTTTAACTGACAATAAACAATTACTTTGTAATGACTAAGTATTACTTTCTGGTTATAATAATTCAAGAAACACAAAGTATCACCAGAAAAAGTTTAGTTCTTCATTCTGGCACTTCGAGTTCACGTTCCTGAGGTAATAATTCTAGCCATTTGATATGCATCACCTTAGATCTTGTAATTTGTTAGTACATATTTATTATATAGTTTGACCAAAATCAGGCTACATTACACATTATAATTTTGCATTTTTTCTATCCCTTTTTTCAAAAATAAAGTGTATCCTGAGCTTTTTCCCAAGTCATTATAATATATTGATCTGCTTTATTTTTTAAATTACTACCATCTGTTAATATCACAGATTGAGAGGAGTTAGGGAAAGAAAGAACTTGGAACTAGGGAGTGGAAGTGTAAATTTGTACAGCCACATGGAATAGTCATCCAGCAATGTTTATTGAAGATGAAAAGGCATAGAATTCTGACTGTGTGGGCGTGCCACGGATAAACTTCCATATATTCTCACCAGAACACATCTTCAAAATAAGATCCATCATATAAGGTAATAAGCTACAGTAGTTAAAATGAATAAACCATATTCATGCTTGTATTTATTACTAAGAGGTAGAAGGATAGAAAGCAGTGTTGATTGAAAATCCAAACTGCATAATTAATTTTATAAAATTAAACACGTGTATAAGAAAGAATGCAGTGCTATTGATTGTCCATGGATGCACGTATGCCCCCACCCACACATGCAGCAAAAATGTAACAACATCACATGCTAAGTAGCTAATTGATTCCAAAATTTAAATTGGTGAATAAATTGAATGTCAACATACCAAAAAGAAAACAAAGAAAAAAGTTTTAAATAGATATATATTAAATCCAACAGCAGAATGAATGCTTACAAAGTCACTCTTCAATTTATATTGATGAAATAATCAGGTTCAGAAATGGAAGCTAAGTGTTTTCTTGTTTAATTTTTATAAACAAGAAAAGATAGTCTGCTTTCAGTGAAGGAAGAAAATAAGTGTTCTTCCTCTACTGTCAAATATATTTAAAGAAAGGTAAATGAAACCTACAGCAATTATAGAACAATTTATAACATCAAGAAATCAGTCTCTCACCCATGCTTATGCTGTTTCTTCTCTGTACATAAGTAAAGTAATACAACACAAGGTCTTTTTGCAAAAAATAACATCAGAATAGAAAAACAAAAATCTTAAATGACTATTATCTAAACAGTAAATGAAATACACCTAAAGCACTTTTGAAAGCCATTTTAAATTTGTTTACTTTCCTACTTCTTATTTTTGTTTGCTTTTAAAATATGGGACATTTAAACATGTATAGTATTATTAAACATGTGTAATACCACTAAATATGTGTAACTGGGGTTTAGATAATTGCAATTTTTAAAATAAAATTTTACCTTTTTTTTAATTCTTTTTATTGCGTGTTGGAAAGAGCCAAAACAGAATGTGTGTGTCTGTCTGTCTGTGTGTGTGTGTGTGTGTGTGTATATATATATATATATATATATATATATATACACACATATATATATTCATTCAGTATACATATTATACATGTTCATTCTGTTCTAATCATGGTTGTAAAAGTAAAAAATCCCTTCTTTCTTTTAACAAGGTTTGAGTGTCACTCATTGGAAGGATAAAAGCAGAATGAGTTCTGAGGTAATATTTATGAGAACTTAATTTGAATGTTTCTTTTAATCTGTTATGAATATTAATGCCAGAACAAACTGCTAGATATATGCTTGTATCAGGAATTTAGGAGTATCCTCCTGCAGAATAAGGTAAAGAAAGGAGCTCAGAAGCATTTCAACAATATAAACTGGAAGGTTTGCTAAATGCATATGCAATTTTGCTGTTGGAATTCACATGAAACAAGTTAAAGTTGTTTGACTTCTCTTTTTTCAACGATGTTAGTGTAACTCCAGTCTACCAATCACTTATCTCCTAAGTATGCCAGTAAAGGACAAATAATGGAAAGCTGTTGATAAACATCAGGAAATAAAATACCATACATAACTATCTGCTCAAGAAGTAAAGTATAAAAGCTGTCTTCCAGAATATTTGTAAACCTTACTTAAGTAAGAGCATATATAAGAGCTAAAAGTCAAAGAGTAAGTATAATTTTTCATTGGCAGTTCTAACACAGCTGTGACATATTTCAAGTCATCTTTAACTGAATGGGAACCAGATGATACTATATAGATGATTAAGAAAAACTATGTGTGAATAGTAATAGATTAGAGAATATACATTAAAATTTGGGACCTGATAGTCATCTTCCAATGAAAATAAACATCAGTGCACTCTCAGCTCTTTCTAAATTACACTTCATTGCTCAATTCAACTTGCCAGTTTGGATTCATAGATAAACTTCTCCTATGAGTAAACATTTTTAAATTAGACTTTCAATCCAGGTACATCTTGTGAATGGAAAAATAAGTTTTCCTATTAATTACAATAAAGTTAATATATGTACACACACACATTTTGGTGGTGGCTGTTTGCCAATCATGTTCTCTTTAAATAAATTCTATCCTCTTCATCATTTATGTCCCCAACTATAGATTACATATTCCTTCACTGAAAATTATCATGTCATTATATATTGTTTAATTCTATTTTAACTGAAGGAGAGGAAAAGGAAACAGGTCTGTGAACATATGTAAGAATGGATTTTGTATGTGTGGGACTCACAGTCTAGAGAACAACACATTCTCAGAATGACAGCAGAGCTTCACTCAGTCATAAAGAAATTACCAAGAGTTCCCTTTTTCTCAACAAGTTGTCACTAAAGACTAAGACCTCCACATGAGGAATATTCAAACCTACTAGGTCAGAATCCTTCGGGGAAAGACAGAAATACACATTTTAGTAAGACCTCCATATAGTGGCTTGTTCTCAAGTTTGGAAATTTCTGTCCTGAGCAATCTGTTTTTGTAAAAGTAGTCAGATAATGACCATCATGGCAGTGTGTCCAGAAGATTCTAGATATTTATCTATTCCATACTCATCTGTGTTATACCTCAACTGCTTTGGAATACATTTCCAGACAACTTATTCTCAATGTCATTTGTTTTACCATTGAGTATTTTCCAAGTTTTCATACCTTCCATACTCTGGTAGCTATTTTCTTGGCAGTCCCAAGTATCCCTGTCTCTAATCTCTTCATCAGGTTAATGGTGAAACCAGTAATTATAGATCATTCAGAAAAGCACAACTATTACAGTGAACTTATCATTTAACTAACTTCTTTTAGATATCACCTAAAAAGGCAACTCCAAAATTCATCACATTGAATGATATGTTATTTGCCATTTTTGACATGAGGATTTAACATTTATATTTTGAACCAATGATATAAGGTAAGAACCTTAAAAAGTAAAAATATTTGAAACAAGATAACATTTGTAATTATTTGCAGACCATATAATTTTTACAAGGAACAGCCAAGATAATCAGTGAAATGTCAACTGTAACAAAATTTACAATTATTTTCAGGTACAAAAATGTTTAAAAATCTATAGTCTAAATATAGACCCCAAACAAGCAATTAAAACATAAATTGGGAAAATCCCATTCATAACATCTAAAAATATTAAAACTAAATAACTGGGAATAAACTTAAGTAATAAATATTATTTAAATAAAGACTCAACATAATAAAATAACATAAAAAGATACAAAAATAGTCAAAGAAAAATAGGCTGTCCTTGGATGGAACAATTTAATCTTGCAAAGGTGATGGTTCTCCTCCAAAATATTTCATATATTTAAAGCATTACAATTGACATTCCAAAGATTTATTTTTTGAAAGCTAACAATATGACTGGGTATGAGTTTCAGTTAGAAGACATGAGAATATAACCTGGAGGATTACCGCCAAGGACAGTGATGAGAATGGGCTGGCTCCATAGCACTGGCTGTCAATCTTGGCTACACATTTGAATCATTTAGGGAACTTAAAAAAATACCAATGCCAGAGTCCACTCCCCAGTTTTTTTATTTAATTTGTTGGGGTCAGTATGCCCTGGGCACTGGGATTTTTAAAATCCTCCCAGATGATTCCAGTGGGAGCCCAGGTTGAAATCTCCACTCTACAACAGAGTTGTAGAGAATATATAAATGGTGGAATAAACAATCAACCATTATAATTGAATATACATATATTGATTTTGTAGATGATAACAGTGGAGACAGAACACTTTAAAGAGTACATGGTTACAGGGTGTTAAAATGGAATTCTTCACATCTCAGAACTTTGGCAGCAGCTCACAACAGAACAAGAATGGCCAAGGACAGAATCTTTTTAAAATGTGGCATCAAGAAAAATGCCCTCCAGATTATGCCTTGTTTGCTAAGAATATTTGACCTTGGAACAGTAATGTAAGAAGTTCAACTGCCCTGAGTCCTTGCTGTTATAGCGGCCACAGGAAAGAACTGGACATGTGAGTGAAAAAGTGATCTGGGAAGTAGATTCTGCAGCCCAAGACGTGCTAGGTCCCAGTCACCCCAGCATTCAATTCATTACCTTTATGGCCTCAGATATTGTGGAGCATAGAACTGTCATCCCAGTGGCGGTCTTTCCAAATTCCTGAACTACAGAATGTGGGAGGATTAAAAAAGAATGTGGTTTAATGCCATTAAGTTTGGGGTAGTTTATTATTCAAGAATAGATAACTAGAGCAGAAGGCTTTAAGTTCTATCCTTATTGATTTAAAGAAGGTAGGGATTGTTAGTACATGATTTACTGTTGTGCAATAGGAGTTTATAGTAACAAAGTAAAAATACAGTACACTTCTAGGAATGGATAGAGCTTCTGGTTAGGATCCATGTGTCCTATAGCTCAGTTGTGGATCCAGTGGGAGGTATTTTGTTTTAAGCTGTTGTAAAATAAACCCATACAATAACGGTTCCCTCTAGGAGAAAGTTACCCATGCATGACACATGCTGGGTGCAAAATTTTAAATGTATAAACCAAGGTGAAGGGTTGACAGAGACCAGGAGGTGCCATTACCCCCATTAGATACCTGCTATTGGAAATGCCTAGTAGAGACTTTTCTCTGAGTAACTTAGAAAGCATTTCATGAGACAAAGACTTGATGTTTAAATATCTACTGCATTCAGTGTAACAATGACAGATTACAATTTTGCCTGTCAAGTGAGATCTTTTCTTCCCCCTCCCCTCCTCCTCGTCCCTCTTCTATTTTGAAATAAGTTGCAGTAGCATCTGCACCACTTGACATATTGGAAAAGTATAAAATTGAATGAGAGTAGAGACTTGTTAATATCTGGACTTGTTTCTTTAATACCTAGATTAGATTCTTTATTATCTTACCATATAAAGTGCTGTTACCAATAAACAGTACAGAGTAGAAGAATTCAATAGAAAAATAGTCAAATAAAATGAATATGTTGTCTTAGTCAATGTGAGTTGCTGTAACAGAACACCATGTGCTGGGTGGTGTAAACAATAAACATTTATTTCTCACACTTCTGGAGGCTGAATGTCTGAAATCAGCATGCCAGCATGGTCTGCCATGACTAAGGTTCCCTTTCTGGTTTACAGATGACTGTCTTTTGTTTGTATTCTTACATGGTGGAGAGCAGAGAGAGAGAGAAGGAGGAGCAAGCTCTCCCGTTTCTTTTTGAAAGGGCACTAATCCGATTCATGAGGGCTCATCCTTGTGACCTAATTACCTCCCACAGACCTCACCTCATAACATCATCACACTGGGATTTAGGAATTAAACAATATGATTTTTAAGGACACAAACATTCAGTCCATAACAATCCTAGTCACCAAAAGTGAATAAATTCGGTATTGAGTTGAAATTACATTTTGGTAGTGTAGTCACAGTAAGAACCTTCAGAAAATCTGTTGTGGATGTCCTGAAAGTGTGTGTGTGCCTTGAATGTTCACTGTATTTGTTTTTTAGAGGTCACTTGGTTATATAAACAGACCCTAAAAAATTATGGAGACAATTGGCTCAAATATTTTTGTTTTTTCTTCTTATTTCATATTATTTGAGTTGAGACAGTTTTTAAGTCTGTTTCAAATGAATTAAAATTATGTTGCTGCAATCTATTCTTTAAAACAATTTTTATGCAATAAAAGGAAGTATTTATTCTATCTTCAAGTAAAATGCCAATGGTTATATCTACATAGATGTTATCAAAATGAGGGTAAAGATATAAACCTGATTTTTTTTAAATGTGAATGATGTCTTTGGAAATGAGATGTCAATTACTAAAAATTAAATTGAGTTGTATTTCTTTTAAGAATGTTTGACCATTTCACTCATTTTATACCAAAATACAGAAATATACCATATAGATATGCTTAGAGGGTGTAAATGAATTTATTTTAACATTCCATAAATTTCCCCTGTTGCAAAAAACAAACAGTCTCTGGAACCACCAAACCAACATATCAGTTTCAGGGGTATCTTGGAAATACCTGTTCTGTACATCAAATAACATGATTCTTCCTGAGCTATGGGGAGCTGGTGCTCAGTTTTACCCATTCATCTTCTACCTCCTCAGGCATGGAACTCTCCCTACTTTCACCATGATTCTCTCTAAGATGTTTGTTTAAACTACCTTCCCAACCTCCACACTGATTTACCACTTATTAAATGTATGATGGTGGAAAAAAATAAATAATGTCTTAAAAATTGGAGCTTTTGCAAGTGCAGGGTTGAATGGGAAATGGCACATTTCTCCACAAAGTGGAGAAAAACCTTCAAATAAATTTTCCGTGATTCAAAGGCAGGGGCAGAGACATGAGAAGTGGTCAAAGTAAGATGAAAGGTATTGCTGTGTCTAGTACAGATACCACAATTGAGAAGTAATCAACATCATCTTACATTTTCAGAGTGTTTGGAAATAAGTCATCTTCCTTAGCATTGTCTTACAGTCAATAAAGACTCTGAGCAGCTGAAGACTCATGGACTGAGAATGTCAACTACTTCAATGGCTCAAATACTAACAAGAAACCATTAACATCAAGACATGATACATAGGATGGATCTGATGACTGGTCTATCATGTTTTCATTTTGTGGGTGATGTACATGGATCATGATCTGAAGTGGAATCATTTAATCTCATCTGAACATTATTTTTTTCTCAAGTATCCTTCCTTAAATCATTGTTTGTTTGTTTGTTTTTTCTTCCAGATCAGTAACACTTCATCATTAGTGAAGATGTTTATTTTCTACTGTATTTTCTAGGAATTAGTTGGAGGGAGGTACAGAGGAAGAAGGGGAGGACTATATAGGGAGAATATGCTGCCTCACCAAAATGAAGTAGCTGTCTGAAAATGGAGGGAAATATATCGACTTTGCTAGTGGATGTAATGCTGACACTGACTCAAGAATAGATACTGCAGAGCATGAGTGGGTACATTGTTTTACTTAATCAATATTTTGAAATTGATTGATTCAGTCTGTCGCATTATTTCCCTCAGCAACAATTATTACCAGTAACATATTGCCCTTTGTGGGATAAATTCATCCCAGAAAATAACTATTTAGCATCTTCTAAATGTAAGGAGCTTTAGATAATACAAAGATAAAACAGAAGAGAGGTTGCCTTTAGAAAAATGTGTAGTGAGTAAAATAGCTAAGGCATCTGGCATATAAAATAAGGTGTTATGGACTGAAAGAGATGTTCACACTATATCAAATACTGTAGCATTTCAGAGGACTGTACAGTTTTTCTCCAAACTGAGATAGGAGATTTATAATGGAAGACTTCATAGAAATTATAACCTTTAACATTTGAGATATGGCTTGAGGGGTAGTGGAATTTGGACATTTGGTGATACGAAGGAGAATATTCCATGTAAAAAAGAAATATAGAACTTTATGGTGTTTAGTCAGAAACATTCAAATCTAGGCCCATACAAGAATGACAGGTTCATAATATCCAAGGCTTGATATAGGGACACATGTTCTCAAAATCTCCACAAGCAGATCTAAGATAAATCCAGGGTTAATAATTGTGACTCGGAAAGAGATATGACAGTGAGTATTTGGAGACTGATGCCAGGAGAAGTGAACCAATTTGTCTGAATGAAGTTTATGTGGTGATTTTAGTGCCTTAGGCTGCCTCAAAATATTCTGCTTAATTATATATACACAGGCTACAGCGAAATGTGTGGTCACTTCAAAGACTAGATCCTGATTGCCATTGAAGGTGTTTGACTGTTGGGAAGAAAGTTGATCTGGAGAAAAATGTAGAAATGTAGGATGGCTTGCAAGGATAAGACATGCGAGTAGGGAGAGAGGAGACTGGAGTCTACCTTTATAATAATGATCGGTCATGTGCCATGGATATCTAAGATTAGGTGGTGACAACAGGAGAAATGTAACAATTATTTGAATGTTTGAACTTAGGTCTGATAGGCCTTAACTAGCGTTTAGATTTAGAGAACAAGAAAAATAAAAGGAAAAGTTAGATATCCTTTTGAGCATAGAACATAGTTAATAATATAGGAGGAAGCAATTGTGTGAGTGGAAAGGTGAGAAATTCAATTTTGACATGTGTTACAAAAATCTCATTGTCACTGGTTACGTGGAGACTGTTTATGAAGAAATTAAATATTATTTTATTATATCAATAATTTATTTTCACAATTATGATACATTCTCCTTTACTATTTCAATTTTTCTAACACATCTAGGTAATTGGAATGGACAATATATGTAATGAGCAGTTGGCTTGCAAATGAATAAAAATTAAGCAAATTAGCAGAGAGTTGAAATTTTGACTCAGAAAGTTGACTTAAATTTTTTCTCTGTGGACATTCTTAATTTCATAAACCAAAAAGCCCTCAGAAATCTGTGGGTTTTTTAATTTTCCAGATGTTTTTGCACACATTGGAGAAGAATCATGATTGGAGGAAATGTGCCAAAATCAACTATAGGTCTTGCAAAAAAGTAAATGAATAAACTGATTTAGCAATTTAAACATAGAAATGTAAGGGGTGATGAATAAGATTTGAGCACTTATATTTAACAGTGAAAAATGGTTGTATTCTCACCTTGTCTCTTGGCAAATGTATACACAAATCTAAACAACCAACTGAAAATAATATTAAAAATTAGTTATTTCTTTAATATGCATAATGTCAAATAGGTAATTTCAGTTAGCTTTTCCTCAAAGATGTGGTCATTGAGAAGAAAATTGACAATAAATATTTATGGCAAAATTACAGATAGTGAACTGCTTAGTTTTAGTTTTATTTAGAGACATGATAATAATTATTATTTATGGTAAAATAAATAGAAGGATTATTGCTTTTATGCTGATCTCTTGATTTCCTAGGGAGCTTTTGATTTAATTATTTAGCATTTAAAAAAATTCCTTGCAGAGTAGCAGTGACCCTTGCATGCTATTTTCCCTTCATTCTAAGATGCTCAGCTAGAATCTAGAAACTGCAATGTACTCAGTCAGAATGCAAAATATATTTTCTGCAAAATGTATGATGCTAAATGTTCATAAATGTGTGTTGGGAGAATAAAGAGGAAATACATCATAGTTTACAACAAACAATTTTAAATTTTAAACAGCAAATTACAGGGTAAAAATCTGTAAAGAGTCTTCATCTTTTGGAGGGAAAATGTTCTATAAATAAATAAAGAATAAGCCTTCCCTGGTGGTGCAGTGGTTGAGTCCACCTGCCGATGCAGGGGACAAGGGTTTGTGTCCAGGTCCGGGAAGATCCTACATGCTGTGGAGAGGCTGGGCCCATGAGACATGGCCACTGAGTCGGCGAATCCAGACCCTGTGCTCCGCAACGGAAGAGGCCACCAACAGTGAGAGGTCTGTGTACCGCAAAACATAAACAAACAAACAAACAAATAAATAAATAATCAAAGTAATTTAGTTTGAGAAGTAGTCATAACTCTCTTGACTGTTATAGAGAAAATTTAATTAGACAGCAAATTTATACAGAAAAGTAAGATGCTACTACATTTTCCAAGTACTATTGTCTAATAAAAAGACACTATAGAACCTCCTCAACTTACAATGTGATTACCTCCCAATAAACCCATTAGAAGTTGAAAATATCATAATTTGAAAATGTATTTAATACACCTAAACTATGGAACACCATAGCTTAGCCTAGACTACGTTAAGTGTGCTCAGAACACTTACATCAGCCTACAGTTGGGCAAAATCATCTAACTCAAAGCCTGTTTTACAATAAAGTGTTGAATATCACATGTTATTTATTATTTTTTAATACATCTTTATTGGAGTATAAATGGTTCACAATATTGTGTTAGTTTCTGTTAATGGAAAAAAAAACTGCTTAAGAGTAAATATTTCTGGTAGCCTAGACTTATGTTAGGACAGGGCCATTGGCTCAGCAGGTCTGGAGACAGATCTTTGATGATGATGACTACCCCAGAATCCAGGTCCACATTTTATATTGTCTCACTCTGAGATTTGAAGTCCTCTGGGGAATGGTGTTACTTCTGCAAGAGTAACCTTGTTGTGTTCTGACTTGTGCTTTATGCTGGCTTTAGAAGTATTTCAATATTTTATTATGATATTTCATTTTGCCCACTTCTTATATTCACCATCATTATGGCTTTATTTATGTATCTATTAACGTGTTCATTCATTCATGTGTGTATGTATGAGTGCATATATTTAGTCAATCATCCATTTTTACTATCATTTTAATGAATTTTTGGTTTATCGGGGGGGCAGATTAATCTATTTGTTTAGTCTTTAATCTTGAAGCAGAAGTCACTTCTAGATTTTTTGAAAAAAAGGAAAAAAAAAGGTGGAGTCTGTCTTATGTCACAACCTTCGATGTACAAGAGAGGTAATTTCTTTATGTTATGTTATTTTAGTGTCTAATTTGACCCTCATTATGTTGGGTGTCAAAAACTTTAATTTGAGTTAATTTAGGTCTCTCTGATGCTTCCCTCTGGTGTCCATTGATGTTCTAGGTTCTACCAAGTATTCAGGGGTGGAGGAGGAGGGTTATCATTTCGGACATCATCTGTCTACACACTGGCATCTGATGGGACATCTACCAGCCCACCAGTCCTCACTTCCTGATTCCACAGAGGTCTGTGATTTGTTATATTTTGTTCTTATCTTTGGCTCCAATTTTTTTAGTCTTGTTTTATCTTAGTCATTTTTATTACCATTTTAGATGGTACTGTAATATTTAGTTTGAAAAAGTCACAGATGTCTCAGGCTTTCTGTCTAGAAATGTAACACAAGTCCTTTCTGGCATCACATTAAGATGCCGGGCTTTAGCCAGAAAGGAAGACACAGCTACCTCTAACTTATATCATCCACAGTAGGCTAGCCATTCATTCCAAGTTAAGGTTAAATCTGATGAAAGAAACACTTTTCCCTTATTTATTTATTTATGGCATTTTTTAGTTTATTTTTATTTATTTAGTTTTTGGACATCTTTATTGGAGTATAATTGCTTTACAATGGTGTCTTAGTTTCTGCTTTATAACAAATTGAATCAGATATACATATATCCCCATATCTCCTCCCTCTTGCATCTCCATCCTACCCTCCCCTCTCAGTGGTCACAGGAACGTGTCTTTGAGTCAAGGAATGTCATGGTTTCTGCTTGAAAAGATATAGGATCAAAAAGTTTAGAAAATCTCACAAAAATACACTTGTTAAATTGCAAAAGATTATCCTGCTGCATGTGTAATTAGGTTAATTATGCATAAAACTTAACTTTTCTTGTGAATTCATCATACCTTTATGTAAATATAAGAAATACAGCTTTTCAGGAACCAAGATGGCAGAGTAAAAGGACATGCTCTCAATCCCTCTTGCAAGAACGCCAGAATCACAACTAGCTGCTGACCAATCATTGACAGGAAGACACTGGAACTCACCAGAAAAGATATCCCACATCAAAAGACAAAGGAGAAGCCACAATCAGATGGTAAGAGGGACACAATCACAGTAAAATCAAATCCCATAACTGCTGGGTGGGTGACTCACAGACTGGAGAACACTTATACCACGGAAGTCCACCCAATGGAGTGAAGGTTTTGAGCTCCACATAAGGTTCCCAACCTGGGGGTCCGGCAAGGGGAGGAGGAATTCCTAGAGAATCAGACTTTGAAGCCTAGTGGGATTTATTGCAGGACTTTGACAGAACTGGGGGAAACAGAGACTCCACTTTTGGAAGGCACACACAAAGTAGTGTGTGCATTGGGACCCAGGGGAAGGAGCAATGACTCCAGAGGAGACTGAACCAGATCTACCTGCTAGTGTTGGAGGGTCTCCTGCAGAGGCAGGTGGTGGCTGTGGCTCACCATGAGTACAAGGACACTGGCAGCAGAAGTTCTGGGAAGTACTCCTTGATGTGAGTCCCCCCAGCGTCCATAATTAGCCCCACCAAAGAGCACAGGTAGGCTCCAGTGTTGGGTTTCCTCAGGCCAAAGAACCAACAGAGAGGGAACCCAGCCCCACCCATCTGCATTCAAGTGGATTAAAGTTTCACTGAGCTCTACCCACCAGAGCAGAAGTCAGCTCTACCCACCACCAGTCCCTACCATCAGGAAAGTTGCACAAGCTGCTTAGATAGCCTCATCCACCAGAGAGCAGAAAGCAGAAGCAAGAAGCACTACAATCCTGCAGCCTGTGTAACAAAACCCACATTCACAGGAAGATAAACAAGATAAAAAGGCAGACAGCTATGTACCAGATGAAGGAACAAGATGAAACATCAGGAAAAAAAAAAAAAAAAAAACTAAACTAAATGAAGTGGAGATAGGCAATCTTCCAGAAAAAGAATTCAGAATAATGATAGTGAAGATGATCCAGGACCTGGGAAAAGAATGGAGACAAAGATTGAGAAGATGCAAGAATTGTTTAACAAAGACCTAGAAGAATTAAAGAACAAACAAACAGAGATGAACAATACAATAACCGAAATGAAAATTACAGTAGAAGGAATCAATAGTAGAATAACTGAAGCAGAAGAACGGATAAGTGACCTGGAAGACAGAATGGTGGAATTCACTGCTGTGGAACAGAATAAAGAAAAAAGAATAAAAAGAAATGAAGACAGCCTAAGAGACCTCTGGGACAACATTAAACACAACAACATTTGCATTCTAGGGGTACCAGAAGGAGAAGGAGAGAGAAGGGACCTGAGAAAATATTTGAAGAGATTATAGTCAAAAACTTTCCTAACATGGGAAAGGAAATAACTACCTAAGTCCAGGAAACACAGAGAGTCCCATACAGGATAAACCTAAGGAGAAACATGCCAAGACACATAGTAATCATACTGACAAAAATTAAATACAAAGAAAAATTGTTGAAAGCAGCAAGGGAAAAATGACAACATATAAGGGAACTCCCATAGGGTTAACAGCTGATTTCTCAGCAGATACTCTACAAGCCATAAGGGAGTGACATGATATACTTAAAGTGATGCTAGGGAAGAACTTACAAACAAGATTACTCTACCAGCAAGGATATAATTCATACTCGATGGAGAAATCAAAAGCTTTACAGACAAACAAAGGCTAAGATAATTCAGCACCACCAAACTAGCTCTACAACAAATGCTAAAGGAACTTCTCTAGTGGGAAACACAAGGGAAGAAAAAGACCTACTAAAAAACCCCCAGAACAATTAAGAAAATGGTCATAGGAACATACATATTGATAATTACCTTAAATGTAAATGCATTAAATGTCCCAACCAAAAGACACAGGCTTTATGAATAGACTAAAAAAACAAGACCCATCTATATGCTGTCTACAAGAAACCCACTTCAGACCTAGGGACACATACAGACTGAAAGTGAGGGGATGGAAAAAGATATTCCATGCAAATGGAAATCAAAAGAAAGCTGGAGTAGCAATACTCATATCAGGTAAAATGGACTTTAAAATAAAGAATGTTACAAGAGACAAGGAAGGACACTACCTGATGATCAAGGGATCAATCCAAGAAGAAGATATAACAATTATAACTATATATGCACCCAACATAGGAGCACCTCAATATATAAGGCATCTGCTGACAGCTATAAAAGAGGAAATAAGCAGTAACACAATAATAGTGGGTGACTTTAACATCTCACTTACACCAATGGACAGGTCATCCAAAATGAAAATACATAAGTAAACAGAAGCTTTAAATGACAATAGACCAGGTAGATTTAATTGATATTTGTCGGACATTCCATCCCCAAACAGCAGATTACATTTTCTTCTCAAGTGCGCACAGAACATTCTCCAGCATAGATCACATTTTGGGTCACAAATCAAGCCACAGTAAATTTAAGAAAATTGAAATCATATCAAGCACCTTTTCTTACCACAATGCTATGATATTAGAAATGAATTACAGGGAAAAAAAATGGTAAAAAACACAAACACAAGGAGGCTAAACAATACATGACTAAATAACCAAGAGATTGCTGAAGAAATCAAAGAGGAAATCAAAAAATACCTAGAGACAAATGACAATGAATATACGACAATCAAAAACCTATGTGATGCAGTAAAATCAGTTATAAGAGGAAAGTTTATAACTATACAAGCCTACTAAAGAAACAAACAAAAAAAAATCTCAAAAAAACAATCTAACCTTTCACCTAGAGGCACTAGAGAAAGAAGAACAAGCAAAACACAAAGTCAGCTGAAGGAAAGAAATCCTAAAGGTCAGAGCAGAAATAAATGAAATACAAACAAAGAAAATAATAGCAAAATCAATAAAACTAAAAGCTGGTTCTTTGAGAAGATAAACAAACTTGATAAACTATTAGCCAGACTCACCAAGAAAAAGAGGGAGAGGACTCAAATCAAAAAAATTAGAAATGAAAAAGGAGAAGTTACAATGGACAGTGCAGAAATAAAAAGCATCCGAAGAGACTACTGCAAACAACTCTATGCCAATAAAATGGACAACCTGGAAGAAATGGACAAATTCTTAGGAAGGTATAACCTTCCAAGACTGAACCAGGAAGAAATAGAAAATATGAACAGACCAATCACAAGTGATGAAATTGAAACTGTGATTAAAAATCTTCCAACAAACAAAAGTCCAGGGCCAGATGGCTTCAGAGGTGAATTCTATCAAACATTTAGAGAAGAGCTAATGCCCATCCTTCTCAAACTCTTCCAAAATATTGCAGGGGAAGGAACTCTCCCAAATTCATTCTATGAGGACACCATAACCCTGATACCAAAAACAGACAAAGATATTACAAAAAAAAACACAATTATAGACCAATATATCTGATGAATATAGATGCAAAAATCCTCAACAAAATACTAGCAAACAGAATCCAACAACACATTAAAAGGAGCATACATCATGATCAAGTGAGATTTATCCCAGGGATGTAAGGATTCTTCAATATACTCAAATCAATCAATGTAATAAACCATATTAACAAATTGAAGTATAAAAACCATATGGTCATCTCAATAGATGCAGAAAAAAACTTCTGACAAAATTCAACACACATTTATGATAAAAGCTCTCCAGAAAGTGGGCATAGAGGGAACCTACCTCAACATAATAAAGGCCATATATGACAAACCCACAGCAAACATCATTCTTAAGCCTGAAAAACTGAAAACATTTCCTCTAAGATGAGGA